>NC_089581.1:23134296-23434296 GCF_019320115.1 Miscanthus floridulus
AGATATAATAATTCCTATGAAATTTGCTTGTCGGTTGGTATTTCTAATTTAAAGGGTTTGTTCTACCCAGATTTTAATATACCCTCTTTTATTTAAAAATAAATTTTAATTTATATCAAAATCAAAGTACTCGTAAATGAATTTATGTGACCTTTGCTTTAGACTATATATCGTGCTGGTAGGGCGAAGAAATGACATTTTCAGGATTTTCCTCACAGCGTCAGCTCAGTGCCTCAGATGCCATGGCCAATTGTTAGGCCGTGAAGCCCAATAGCAAAGTAATAAGTGGCCCAACAAAACTGTCAGCCAATGTTTTCAGCATACTATATAGTATAGCACATCTAGAGGGCACGATTTTTTTTTTCTTTTTTTTGCTTTATCTTCTGTGCTTCCAGAAAGAAAGACCTTCGCACGGCACAACATTTTTCTGGATCTTTTAGTTGAAACTTGAAACTATAGCTTCTGACACGCCGTGTCGCTTCCTTGGTTGGATTGAAATTTCGGAGGCCCTTTTGCGTTATCCTTTTGGTCTTGAGAGCTTGCAGTTGCAGCTTCATGCTTCCATGCGTCTCTAGGGTAGGAGGGCCCAGAGAGAGGAATGAAAGGCATAAAACGGGAGAAAATCCTATGAATATTCTGGGGGTGCAACCGCTGAGCAGCCTGGACAAGAAGGAATATCCTTCCCCAATAATGCGCAGCATGTGCAGCTAATCTCCGGCTGTGTGTGCCACCAGCTCTGGCGGCTGGGCTTTCGAGTTGTCGCGGGGCCTGCCGGTCGACCGCCGGCGCGGGGCCGTGGCCGGGCGCATGCGCATTGCGCAGACGATTTGGCGATGGCGACAGAGGTTGCCGGCCAGGTTGGCTGGGTTGCCTACAAGTATGGCGTTCGAACCATTTAGTTGTGATGACGATGGGAGATTATATATTGGTGTAGTATTTCTTTAAGACGACAGTGATCGCTTTCAGGATGTGGTGGCGCTGAACTGCTGATTCCTTCGTCTTCATACGTTGGGGTGGTACAGGGCCGGCCCTGAGTTTTTAGGGGCCTGGAGCAAAACCAAAATCTAGGGGCCCCTTATATACACATGCTTAAACACTTATATGTATAAAATAGTTAATGATAAACGCTTAGCTACATATACAAAAGCGATATTCAAAGAAACAACACACACACACACACACACACACACATATATATATATATATATATACCTTCAAATTTTCTGTCACTATAATGATGGTATACTCTGGTTCCTTGACAACCATATCACCATCTTGTTATCTTGTTTGGATCTCTTGAAGCGCTTGAATTACTCTTAAAAAACTTCTTTATAAATCTCTCTGTGTGATTGTATTAATTCATCTACTCATACTCATTTTTTATTTTTTCCGTTTGACTAGATTTTGTACAAAATATTTAAAAAAGAAATAAAAGAAGCAGGTTAAGATTTTACTGTACGGGTGCATGCATAATCATGTGCGCTTTGAAGATGAAAGAAGATAGTGAAGGAAGCTAGCAAATTGCAGTAAAGTAAATTTTGGTTTAATAGAAGAAGATGAAGAAAGCAAGTTAGCAGCAAGTTACATGAAATGCAACGTAATGTGCTATCTCTAATAAAGAATAATAATATATATAATATTATATATATAATAACTGAGCCTAAATTATATGTTGGAGCCATCAGGACCCACCGCGCTTATCTGCAGTAACCAAACGACTTCACAAAAATAGCTCGCATGAGAATCGTCAGGTTGTTGCAGTTGCAGCGAGAGGCAGCATACCTGTAGGTAGCGACGACGGAAACTATTCGCTGCTTAAAGCTCTTAGCCTCTTAACCACGCAATATACGGTATATATACCTGGGATGGGGCCCCAGGGAATTGGGGGCCCAGGGCGACTGCCCCGTCCGCCCGCCCTCAGGGCCGGCCCTGGGGTGGTAGGTTCAGAGTCCAGACTGTGTCCACTGGTGCATGCAGCTCGCATCAATCGTCTGACGTGGGAACAGCTCCTTCCGTGCTCAACTGGGCACACGCTCCGTTGGCATGGCATACATACAAATAACTAACGCAGAGTACAATGAAACGCATAATGATAAGGGAAACGAGTGCCCGGGAGTTTATTCGGAACAAAAATGACCATTCACCTGCTTTTTCGATGAAATTGGATTGATATACACAGTGCGTTAATTCATTCGTGAACTCCTTTACAACAACTAGGAGATCATATGGCTAAAAATCACTTGAACATCCAGTTTCAGTTGCAATGGCACGTGAAGCATGCCCCGTAAATAAAGCATTATGTTTTTTTTACAAGAGGCATTATGGTTTGTTTAATGAACGATTTGTGTACCAAATCTTTTAATCTTAGGCGGTACTCCCTCCGTCCCAGAATATCTATCGCTTTCGCTTCCCGAGAAATAATTTTAACAAAAAATATATATAAAATATTAATATTTATGATACATAATTAGTATCATCGGAAAGATCTTTGAATCTAGTTTTTTAATAAATTTATTTGAAGATACAAATGTTGCTAGTATTTTCTACAAATCGAGTCAAACTTGTGGCACGAAAACCGAAAACGACAAATAAATCGGGACAGAGGGAGTATTTGGGAGGGCTCCTCCCCAAAACCTTTCCCGGACCCGGTGCCGTTTTGGAGGAGCGAGTGGTTGGCTCTTCTAAACTCCAGCTCTCTTTTTTTCAACTGAAAAGGTCTCCTACTACTAAACCATTTGGGGGAGACGTTTTTCTTGGATGAAACTCATATGAAAACAATTCAAAAAGGTGATTCATAAATAGTTGCAGTGTAGCTTTCGTGATATCTATGTTAAATTACCGTAGCCCGTGAAGTTCATTCCAAAATTAGGACGTTACTCCCATGTCTAGGAAAAAATGCAACTATGAGTTGCATGCCAATTAAAATGGTTCACGTTTGACCAAATTTCGAGTAAATGATATTCACGTCTATGACTCTAAATCAATTTATTATGAAAATATATTTTATAGTTAATGTAATGGTTTTTTAAAGAACTAATGTAATGGTATTTACTTGATATCATAGTTATTGATATTTTTATCTATAAGTGGTCAAATTTACTAAAACATGGCACTGTGGTAGTATTCTTTCTTGGACGGAGTACTGTTGCACCCCGAGAATATAACATCTCATGAAAATGGAAATGGAAAAAAGATGTATTTTTGCGACCCTCCCTGCTAGCCTGCCACGCCTGACTCCCCGTCACTGTCCGTTCGGCACCTCCTTTTCCATCGTCTTCTCGATTCGACAATTCCCCACGAGACGAGATGGCTATATAAAGCAGGATCCGATTCGCCAAACCGGTTGCCCCTCGAATCCTCATCCACTCCCACGTCCCACGGAAGAATTCCGTTCCGGCCTCCTATACATAGGCAGCCAGCCTTTCACCCTCCCCCCTCCCCCCTCCCCCCCACACAGCCCAGCAAGCCGCGCGCGGAGGTGGGGCGTTCGCACACCTCGCCGCGTGTCCTTCGCCTCTCTCCGTTGCGCCCGCCAACGGTCACGCGTTTCCGGGGGGAGAGAGAGAGGACGGGACAGGATGCTCGGGTTCAGGCAGATGGCGTGGTCGTCGTCGGCGCAGGCGCAGGCGCCGTCGGAGCAGCTGTGCGAAGGGGCGGCGGCCGTCGTGGCGGCGCGCCAGGGGATGGAGACGCCGCTGACGGCGGTGGCGGAGGCGTTCGAGGAGCTGGCGCGCGGGATGGAGGCCGACAGCGGGGAGCTCCGCCTCGCGCCCTTCAGCGACACCTGCGCCCTCGTCTCCGTGCTCTTCAGCAGCCTCGGGATGGCCTTCAGGTTCGCCGAGATGGAGTACGTTACCAAGGTGAGCGCCCGACGATCCCGTCCCGCCGATCGATCCCCTTCGCGATCGTTCTGCGCAAAATTTCCCCTTTTTTTCGCCGCTACCGGGATCGTTTGCTTCGCTTGTACCGTTGTTGCGATCTCCGTGACAGGGATCCAAGATTTTACACGGCTGACGAGATAACATGGCTCCATATGCTGTTTTTGACTTTCATTGGATCTTGCAGCGTCCACCGACGTTGCCCGAAAAAAAAAACAGATAGGATTATTCTATCTTTTCCCTCATTCTAGAAAAAAAAAAAAGAACGTACGTCACCGCAAAAAGAATCGAAACTTTGCATTCTTTTCCTTCAAGGAAGCTCCAGGAAAGAACGTTGCCGCGTTGATTTGACTTGCAGTCGATTGCGTGCAGACTCTTTCGAAATTTCAATGGTCAGCGTTATTAGTACCAATCAAAATTGCTCACGCGTACTCCCGGCAAAGGAACGTACAGGCGCTTCCCCGTGTGGATAAAATACTGAATGCGCCCATCCATCCTTCCAGGTGAACGATCTCATCGGTGCTGGCAAGTCGTACCGCACGCTGAGCGACATCCTCGACAAGGACATCCAGAATGACTGCGTGAAGAAGCAGGGAAGCCACTCCCGGAACCTGCGCAGGGTCCGCCTCGGCCTCGGCCTCATCAAGGCCCTCTTCGAGCAATTCCTCGCCACCGAGTACGTCTCCTTACATTCAACCAAACGCAAACATCTCATCACGAAACTCTGAACATTTCAAGGCGTCTGTTTGTCCTGTATACAACGTCTGATGTCCTTTTGTGTGATGGCAACTGCATGATTCAGAACTGGTTGTTACGGATAAATATAGTATTTACCAATTGCCAATTGATGCCCGTAAGCTATTGCATGTATAACTGTCAAGTGCTATGATTGACAGGTAGTTGTTTTGTTTTAAAATATACATACTGACAGGTCGCTCTGATTCTTTGGCACTTGGTTTTTCAGGGGTTCATTGTATGATGCTGCTACGACAGCTTACGGGCAGGTCTGCGCGCCGTTTCATAGCTGGGCTATAAGGAAGGCTGTTGGTGCTGGCATGTACACTCTTCCAACCAGGGAGCAGTTGATAGTGCGGCTGAACGAAACTGGTAGGCAAACATGAACACCCACCACGTTTTTAAGCATTATTACAATCGAATTTCGACCTCTCGAAAGAAAATGCCTTTATTTCTCCAGGGATTGATCGAGTGTTAACAGTGTCCTTTATTGATTGTTGACACAGATTTCTCGGTGCAGAAGGAGATGAGGAGATACATTGATGCTTCGAGTCCTATCATAGAGTACATCGATAACCTTTTCCTCTCGAGGAACATTAGCCTAGATTGGTGAACTGATCTGAACTGGACTGAAGATCGAGTATGTAGCTTGTTCACAAGCTGTTGTTGGTACCATCGGTTTTGTTCACAAGCTGTTGTTGGTACCATCGGTTAATTCTGTTCATAGTTATTTATTCAGCCTTGTTGGGTGGTGGATGGATGCTCCCTTTTCTTCCTTTGTTGGACGCACGGTCTCGTGCATGTGTTGTACAACTGCATGATAATTCTAGCACGGCCATTGATATTCTTGCCGACTGTCTATATAGAAATTGATGGATAATGCAATCGACTATTCAGATATGCAATCGACTATTCAGATATGCAAAAGTTCTCTCCCTAATCCAGCTGATCTCGGTTTTGGTTGTCTAATTATACTTAGGCCCCGTTTGCTTCGCTGAAAAAACAAGCCGAAACACTGTTCCGACTGATTTGTTGTGAGAGAAAAACATTGTTCTAGCTGAAAAGTACGGATTACAAGACAAGCGAACAGGACCTTAGAATTCGAAATGCTGCAAGAGATTTGAGGTCTGAAATGTAGGGGGGGGGCCTTTAATACTGTTTCTGTATCAGATATACAATCAGTTGTTAGGGTCATGAATATGCTAAGGCCGCGTTTAGATTGCAAAAAATTTTGGCCCAGCCCAAAAATTTTTGACTTTGGGCTTTTTGGAACTAAACGACACCCAAAAATATTTTGGCCTGGTATTGTTCACGGTGGGGTGTTCGGCCTGGTCCTGTGCGGCTTGGGAGGCGTGAAGGACGTCTGGTACCCCGCACCCACCCCTTATCCATTCATCACGCTCGCCCGACACTGGCGCTCTATCCCTCAATCTCATCCACTCTCGAACCCTAGCCCCCCGCCGCTGGTCACTCCCTCCCACCACCGCCGATCTCCAGCCATCCCACCGCCGCCGCGCAGATCCACGAGCTCCGCCGCTAGATCCACCCTGTCTGAGTCCAGATCGAGGACCACCTTCACGCGTTCGGTGATGGAAGGACACGACGGCAACGACATGAGCGGCGCCGGCTACAATGGCGACCACGGCATCGACGGCGTCGGCCACAGCAACGACGCGCGCACCAGGGATTTCCTGGCGCCTGGTAATCCCTGGGGCCATGCCGGCAGTAGCGGCCTCTTCCCCGACGCGGCGCAAACCTTGTCAGGTTCAAGCAGATTCAACCATTCCCGGCTGGGGTTGGAGTCGCTGGATCTCAACGCCGGCGAGGACTGGCCGCAGATGGAGGCCTACGCGGGCTACATTCGGGGGGGACAACGAGGTCCCCCATGGCTCCCACCCCCATCCGCGTGCCTTCCCGCAACAGTGCGCGCAACCTCGGGTCGAACACTGGCATCGCCGGCGGAGGAGGACAAGGAGCAGGCATGGGTGGAACATCCGTTGGAGGCGGCTTCGTCCCTCCTCTGTCTCCTCCACGGGGAGGCGTGTCTGGCCGTCGCAGGGGCCGCAGTGCGCGTGTACGCGGGCCGGGGCCAGCCATTCTTGATGACAACTTCAATGAGGCCGACAACATGCACGCCCCGCGAGTCCCGGTACAAATTCCACTCCCTTTCTCCTTGATCTTCTGTTTAGTAGTAGATCTGCTGAGTTACATGCATGTGTCTAGGATGCTATATGTATTATTTAGTTGCTGGTGCTATGGGTGTTCTGTGATACAAATTTAAGCTACAACAGTTGTAGATATTGATTAACCTAGCTTAAGTGTTTACCAAATGGTTTAATCTTTGTACATGTGGTGTACTGAAACAAGCATCGTTTAGGCTATGAAACACAAGGCCAACTGGACTGTACCGAACACTAAGAAGTTCTGTGACATATGGTGCCATGAAATTGCCATTGGCAATTGTACCAAGGGAGTCATGAGCAAGACTGGGTCGAGGGACCTCATAAGGAGGTACCAAGCAGCAACAGGTTTGGTCCATGACAAGGAACAGATTGCTGGTAGGCTAAGGCAGCTGAAGGCCCAATGGGCATTCTGTAACAAGCTCCGCTACGACTCTGGCTTAGGCCGTAGCGACGATGGAACTGTTGAGGCCAGTGATGCATGGTGGAAAGCAAATACAAACATAAATGGTCTATCTATCTCTTCTGTGTTTCAGCACTTACTAAGTAACACACTGCATAACAAATGATTTCATATTGCAGGGGCAATCTGATTTGATGAAGTTCAGGAAAGGTTTGCCTGAGTACTTAGATCAAATGGACAAAATGTTTACTGGAAACACAGTCGATGGCTCCACCTCTTTTGTTGCTGGTGAAGGTGGTACTATTGACTTGGATGGTGGAAGCTCGGATGAAGAGGCAACAAATGAACAGGATGACCAGCTCACCCCAGTTAGCATTGGCAACAAGAGGGCCAGCAGCACGAGCACCACTGTCTCTAGCCCACGCAAGAGGTCCAAGAGCCCAGCACTGAGGGCAATGGACAACAACATGAGGACACACAATGAAATTGCCAACCGTAGGCTCTGCTTGATGGAGAGCATGTTTGAGCACAGGAAGCAAGAGGCCCACAATTCACGATCCGCCCTTAGCCAGAAGATAGACAGGGTCACCCAGATAGTAAAGGAGATGGGTATAAGTGCACAGACTCCTACATTGTTCAGAGGGCTGTACAACATCATCCACAATGAAAGTGATATGGACTTCTTCCTTGCCAATGGTTCGGAAGAAAGGATGATCATCATCGAGCAAGCTGCGCCGATCGACCCATAGACCATCTTATCTTATTTCGTCTATGAATTGAAGTTCTTATCGTAATGGTGTCCTGAAACAATGTCAATCATGTCCTATGTCATTTGAACTAAGTCTGTAGTGCATGAATGTGTGTTTCAACTATGTTTGTGATGTTTCTTATTTCAACAACTTAAATGTAGTAATGTTTGGTGAACTTCAAGTATGGTGACCATTTGAACTATGTGATGCATGGGTGAGAGTGACTGGCACATGTCAGTGAACGTAGTCATGCATGACATTGAGTTGTAATGTGATTCATGACTGAGTTTACTCCTTGTTTGTTCTCACATGTTCATGTTGTATCAGCAGCAGCAACCCATTGTGTAGACCCTTGGGATGTTTTACAAGAGATGATGATGGCTGAGTTAGAGGATGCTGAAGATGATGATGCTTTTATCTATGGTATGTACCAGTATGCCCTGCACATTGACAAGCATTTGAATAGGGTTGAGTATAGGCAACCTACCATGACTGGTTTGGAATGGGTACAGAGGAAGCTTGGGGATAGCAAGGCCTGTTATAGCATGTTTAGAATGAGCCCACCTATGTTCCATAGACTGCATGATCTTTTAGTACAATCATATGGCATGAAATCTAGTGCTAAGTCTACCTCGGTTGAGGCTCTAGGGATGTTTCTTTGGATGATTGGGGCACCACAATCTTTTAGGCAAGCTGAGGACAGATTTGAGAGGTCACTAGGGACTGTCTCCAACATGTTAAACAAAGTTTTGAAGTGTATGGTCAAGCTTGTTGCTGACATTATTAAGCCTGTCGACCCACAATTTAGAACAATGCATCCTAGACTGAGAAACCCTAGGTTCTATCCCTACTTCAAGGACTGCATAGGGGGTATAGATGGGACTCATGTACCTTGTGTGGTGCCAAATGATAAGTTTGTGCAGCACTTGTGCCGTAAGGACATGACTACACAAAATGTCATGGCTATCTGTGACTTTGACATGAGATTTACATTTGTTCTTACTGGTTGGCCGGGGTCTGTACATGACATGAGAGTATTCAATGATGGAACAACAACATACAGCCATGTCTTTCCACATCCATCTGCAGGTACACACCTATTTGATAGCATATTTGGGTCCTTGTTGTTCAACTACTTGAATGTAAAATATTTTTTTGCTGATGTAGGGAAATATTACCTTGTGGACTCCGGGTACCCTAACCGGCTAGGTTACCTTGCTCCTTATAAGGGAATTAAGTACCATCTACAGGAGTATCGAGATGCCCTAGAACCCCAAGGTAAATATGAGACCTTCAATTATGCACATTCATGTCTTTGGAATGTCATTGAAAGGTCATTTGGAGTTTTGAAAATGAGGTGGCGCATCTTGCATCAGATCCCTTCTTATGCACCTCATAAACAAAGCCAAATCATAGTTGCATGTTGTGCTCTACATAATTTCATTAGGATAAGTGGCATAGGGGATAGACACTTTGCAAGGTGTGACCGTGGTGATAACTATGTGCCACGAGAAGCATCTGAGAATCAGCCTGACCCCGAGGAAGTTGAGGAT
This sequence comes from Miscanthus floridulus, assembly GCF_019320115.1. NCBI lineage: Eukaryota > Viridiplantae > Streptophyta > Magnoliopsida > Poales > Poaceae > Miscanthus > Miscanthus floridulus. Next base: position 23,143,795 of record NC_089581.1, read on the forward strand.
GAGTCTGATCTGATGAATGAATTTCGTGATTCGATTGCTTATGCTTTGCTAAACCATTCTTGACAGTTTTGTGTGTTTGAGGACATGTATGTGTACTGCATATGTACAGTTGTGTCAGTACAGTTTTGTGGATAAATTATGCATGATTAATTGTTAATTACATCTGTTGTGTCATTGTGATCAAACATGCATGTTGTTGCATGAGAGACAATAGCATGCATGCATTTGAAGCTTCAGCATGCATTGGGTGCATGCATGTGGGCCCAATGTTGCATGACAGACCTTAATGGTGCAGCTGTCAGGTTTTGGGAATGGCATCCAAATTTTTTTGGCAACTAAACAGCAAACCTAAAAATTTTGGATCTCAGGTTTTTGGCTAAAACCTGCTGCTGTCAGGTTTTTGGCTGAGGCCAAATTTTTTTGGCATCTAAACGTGGCCTAAGTTCTACACATGTTTCTGTATCAGATATACAGTCAGTTGTTAGGGTCATGAATATGCTAGGTTCTCCACAATAGGAGTTTCATTCTCATTAAGTATGCAGGGTATTTAGGGTTAGTTCTACACAATAGGAATTTTTTTTTGAGACGAACACAATAGTTGTTTCATTCATTCTCATTAAATAGTGTCATATTAGCGATTTTATGATGTGACAATGAATTTATGAAGAAGCAGAAAGATGAGTTGAAAAGGCTTTGCATTGGCTCCAGCTTCACCTACTTCAAGTTGAAGCTCCTAGGTGCCTAAAACAAAAATGGTTTTCACCTAGAAGAATTAGCACCGATCCAGAGCGCTGCACCAGCGCCATCTCAATGGCTAAATACTGCACAGAAACAACAAAATCTCCCAAAGCCCTTTTGTTGTACCTAACCATGTAAGAACGATATATCATCGAACAAATCAATGGACGTCTCCCGAATCAGAGACCACTCTATCAGGAATCACACTAGATGTACACGCCCCCAATTTACAGAACTTAACAACATGACAGGGAAAAATACAACTATCGATCTTTCCTCCTAGGATGTTGCTTTCTCAATCTTGCTCTGCTATGTAGTTGGGCAGCTCACCCTGGCAGAGGTACACTCGTCGCAGTGGGACGCTGAACCCCAGCCCCTAAGCAGCCGGAAGATGTCCTCCGTGAAGGTGGAACCTGATGATCCTATGAGCACGTTCGACAGCGCGCAGATTGTCTTGTCAAGCATGGCATCGACCTGAACCTGATGATCCTATGAGCACTTTCGACATCGCGCAGATCCTATGAGCACGTTCGACAGCGCGCAGATTATAAAGTAGCTAGGCTGAATAAATATAAAATGAGCTTGCTTTGGAGTACAATGACAAGCCGAGTTAGATTCTAGGATTTTATCTGAGAAGGAAAGGGATAGAATAGACTTTGTTTCTAAGGAATTAGAGAAGATTTGGACTTTAGAAGAGATTAAGGCGAGGCAGAGATATAGAGACAGGAATATCCTAGAAGGGGACAGGAATATAACTTATTTTCATGCTATAGCTAATCAGAAGTAGAAAGAAGAGGATAGAGGTTCTGGAAGACCCTAATGGTCTAGTTGAGGACCAGAAGGGGATGATGGACATTGCTTTAAATTTCTACAAACATTTGTTTACAAGAGAGGACAAACCCCCTATCTCTTTAGGTCAAGGCTTTTGGAGACACGAGGATTTAGTAAGTGGTAGTGAGAATGAATTACTAACTGCTCCTTTCTCGGAAGGAGAAATTAAGGAAGCAGTTTGGAGTTGCTATGCTGATGAGGCATCTGGGTCTCATGGGCTCTCATTTATGTTTTATCATAAATTTTGGGATTTGATCAAGACTGATTTAGTTGATATGTTCAATGATTTTCATAGAGGGAATCTTGATTTGAAAAGACTTAACTTTGCTATGATTTCCCTCGTCCCTAAGGTAGATAAAGCTAGATCCATGAAAAATGTTAGACCTATCAGTCTCATTAACTGCAGTTTTAAGGTGTTTTTCAAAGTGTTAACTCTTAGATTAGGAAAGTTATGAATAGATTAATTTCTCCTCAACAAAGTGCATTTATTCAAGGTAGATATATTTTAGAGAGTGTTGTGGTTGCTCATGAATTAGTACATAGTCTTAATGTATCAGGTGATCCTGATATAATCCTGAAATTAGACTATGAGAAGGCATATGACAGAGTTTCTTGGGATTTTTGTTTGAAATATTTAGGACTAGAGGTTTCAGTAGCACTTGGATTGTTTGGGTTAGACATTTAGTTTTTGGAGGTTCTGTGGGAGTCAACCTTAATGGCGAAGAAAGTAGTTTTTTCAAACCTGGGAAAAGGTTAAGGCAGGGTGATCCTACCTTTCCCTTGCTTTTTAATCTAGTAGGTGATGTTCTTACAAAATGCTCCAGAAGGGGGCTTAAAAAGGTATTATTAAAGGGATAGCTGAAAACTTTAGGGTAGGCGGTATTGTGTCTCTACAGTATGCAGATGACACCATTCTTTTTTCTACAATTGAGGAAGAATACACTAGGAACCTAAAAAGTATCCTCATCTGGTTTGAACAGTTGTCTGGTATGAGGATCAATTTTCATAAAAGTGAGTTAATTCCGTTAAATGTTGAACCTGAAGCAGTTCATAATCTTGCTCATTTGTTCTCCTGTCCGATTGGTACCTTACCTATCAAATATTTAAGGGTCCCTTTGCATTATGGGAAGCTTAGTAGGGAGGACATTCAGCCTCTAGTGGATAAAATGGTGAAGAAAATGGTTGGTTGGAGAGGTAGGTTGTTGTCCTATGCAGGGAAATTAGTTCTCATTAAGTCTTGTTTAGCTAGTATTTCTGTATACTTACTCTCGTTTATTAAATTTCCTAAGTGAGCCATTAGAGTTATACACTCTCATCTTGGTAATTGCTTATGGGGTGATAGCCCCACATCTCGTAAATTTCATTTGGCCAACTGGGAGAGTGTCAATATGATAAAAGAGTATGGAGGCCTAGGTGTTTCTAACTTGAGAGATTTAAATTTGTGTCTCTTAGCTTCTTGGGTTAAAAGGTATAATCTAGATGGTGATAAGATGTGGAGACAATTTTTAGACTTCAAGTACAATACTGATAGACCTAACATTTTTTATAGCTCCTCCTCTAGAGCCTCTGAGTTCTTAAAAGGTTTTATGAGAGCTGCTTCTGTAGCAAAAATGGGATATAGATGACATATAGGAAATGGTAAGAAGTGCAAGTTTTGGGAAGATAATTGGTTAGGTACTTCTAGTCTAGTTATTTAATATTGGGAGACCTACGTATTAATTAATGAGAAGGATGCTACGGTTGCATCCCTGTGGGGTGGTATTGATTTGAAATGCACTTTGAGAAGATGTGTCGATGGTAGATTATACAATCTTTGGTTAGAGGTGGTCCAGTTAGCTTCTACTATTAGCTTTACTGATGAGGAAGATTCACTAATATGGCAGTTTAATTCTCATAATGTATATTCTTCACAATCCTTATATATAGTCATTAATTTTAGGGGTATTTCTCCTGTGTTGTTGTTCTTGCTGTTTGGGCACTGAAGGTCCCACCTAGAGTCCATTTCTTTCTGTGGTTGTTATCTAAAAACAAGGTTCTGACTAGGGATAATTTGAGTATCAGAAAGAAAATCTAGGATCCTACATGTTTGTTTTGTTCAGAGACTGAAACTGTCAATCACTTATTTTTTAATTGTGTAGTAGCTAAACAGCTTTGGTCAATTCTTTCTGAGATCTTCAATAGACAAGTTGGCACAAATTTTATTTCCGTTGAGACTATGTGGATTAGTAATACGAAATTCATAGTGGAAAATATTTTTTGTGCTGCTGCCCTGTGGGGGCTTTGGAAACTAAGAAACAACTTGTGTTTTCAGGGATCACTCTAGATAGATGTGCGAGTGCTGATAGTGAAGGTAACAACAATGCTGCAAAATTGGAGTTCTCTGTGTCCGAAGGAGAAAATCTCAGAATTTCTAGATCACCTGGACAAGCTGAAAAGCTTTGCCACAAGACCTCACCGGCTACCTGACTTGGTCAGGTGAATGTTGAATGGGATCGTATCTTATTTCAACTTGGGAATGGCTGGAAGATCAATATAGCTGATGAAGTTAAAGCTCTTCTGACAAATGAAGTTGATCTGGAAAGGTTGGCTCGTGAAAGAAACTGGATTAGTGTTGCGGGTTTGGCGGAAGCTTGGAGATGTAATGATGGCAATAGTTAGTTCTGTTTTCTGGGCGTTTGTTTGCCTTTTGAGGCCTTTTGAGGTTCTGTGGGAGTTTTTGAACTTTAAATGTTGTAAGGAGCTTAACGGTTTGGTCTTTGCAATATAAAGGCCGAGGGCCACCCTTAAACTCTAAAAAAAAAAGTAAGTCTGTTAGGCTCAAAATTGGGTTCATAAGAAAAAATGGTATCGGGATTCATGCGTAATACCTGATTATCTCCGCCCATGGTGGTTTCTATAGAGCAGGGCATCCCATTTCTCAGAGCTGTGGTGCTCTGGACTCTTCACAAGAGGGACCTGCCTGTCATTGAATACGACCAAGGATTGCAGGAGATTGGTTTCGCTCTCAGCAGCATCGGTGGACAAGTATGTCACAGACACAGGCGCGTTAGCTTTCTCAACGATTCGCAGAATCCATTCTGCTGCCTGAGGGATGGGGCTGTGCGAGCGGCCCTGGGCGCGCTGCACCGGCTGCGGGGGCGGTTGCAAGCTCTAATGCTTTTGTGGCCGCGGCCCTGCTCCACGCTGCTGCACACGTGCTCGTCTCCTCGCACCGCCGAAACGGCGAAGACGCTGCCAGCAGGTTCATGGCGAAGTGATGCTATGGTGGGCGCTGGCCGCCAAGACAGGAATAAATAAGGCGACGACAACGACGCTGCACTGACCTGCTTTTGTGCTCGCACGCACGGTGTGGGCACTGAGAGACGCGGCTGCACGAGTTGCCGCAAGCACCGCATGATATGGCTCCTTGCAGGCGTCCTCGTTGCTCACGCCATGTCCCTATTTGTCGTCACTTTGCCTCTTCCCTTCGCAACCAGAAGCTCACCCTATCAGGCCCACCTTCTCGATGCAATGCTCAAGCGGAGACAGATGAGCTATGGCAGCTCGGCAGCTCCTCCCTGGATGGTGTGCACGAGGGAGGTTGCTGATTATTGAACTGCTAGCGAGCTTGTCCATCCCATCATCGCCCTATTCGTTGGGCTGGTTGGCTTATCCGTAATCTACAACATTTTTTTTTTATAACAAATCAATTTCAGACGGCTTTAATACCAACCGAACAGGCTATATCCATGGTTGAAAGTACTATTGGATGGTTTGGTGTGAGAGAAAAATATTGTTCATTGGTTGATAAGCCAAATACGACTAAGCGAACAGGCTACATGGCGACAGCCTTCAGTGGCACTGAAAAAAAGAGAAACTTACCAGCAAACTAACGCTAGATGGACAGAAATGGCATCGAGGGAATCAGAAATCTTATCTGATGGCAGTGAAGTCTGGAAATTTCAATGAAGAGCTAGACGACTTGTTTGGTAGGGCTTCGGCTTCTCAAAGACAGCTCCGATTTTAGTTTTTTTTAAAGAGCAGCTTTTGTTATGGAGCTAGAGCCGTTTTTATAGGTGATATGGCAAAACAGCTTCTCCACGTAAACAAAAGAGTAAAAAGTTAATAATACCATTATCTTTTTTTTCTTTTCCTTTCTTTTTCTTTTCTTACCTTACGTATCAGTTGCCTAGCGCCTCCTTTTTTTTTTGTCTCCTTATATTTTTTCTCCTCCCATCCTTTTTTTTCCCTCTCTCCTCATCCTCTCCTAGGGAGGAATTCCTTATGTGCCATTAAAAAAAATCGTAATGCCCTATGTGCCACTGTCGTTGGTTTGGGCTCTAACGTATGAAAAGTCAAAAATACCCTTATATGTAAATATGTCATTAATTTTTTGAGCATCTTAACGACTTCAAATGAAAAAACTCAAAACTAGAAAGTTGTAGATCTCGTCGAGATCTATAATTTTTATATAAAAATTATTTTTATTTAATTCCACAAAAAAGATATGATTTTTCTAAGATATATTAATCATATCAAATCATATTTTTCTTGTGGAATTAAATGAAAATAATTTTTATATGAAAATTATAGATCTTGACGAGATCTACACCTTTCTAGTTTTGAGTTTTTTTATTTAAAGTCGTTAAGATGCTAAAAAAATTAATGGCATATTTAAATTTAATGATATTTTTGAGTTTTCATACCTGCAGTTTGACGGCGTTAGAGCATAAATTGATGAGAAAATTCCTTCATTGTCATTGAAAACTATAACAATCCCTTCGTTGCCATTCAAAATTACATGTTCCCTTTATTACCATCAGTTTTAGATTTTTCGTTCACTTGCCACTACTGTTAAAGAGGCGTCACGGCGTGACTTCGCTCCCATATCCGACGTCGACACCATCCGATGGTTCAAAAAAAGTACTTCTCTGTTCTCGGCATCTAGCATCTGGCATCTGGCCATAACCCTTGGACCTCCCGCGCCACGCACCATCACCGCCCTCCCGCTCCGCTGTACACCGCACGTCACGCCGTCTCTCTCTCCACGGTGTCCTTGAGCGGTCGTGCATTCGGGCAGCGGCGTTGACCGGCCGGCGGCCTGCGTCCGGTGCGGTCTGGTGCGCGCGTCGCGTGCGCAGTGCGGTTGCAGCGGCGGCGCAGCTCTGCACCAGCCGGCAGCGGCGGCCCGGGCAAGGCCGTGGCAGCGGTGGCAGCGTGGTGCGCCCCGAATCCATACCTTCCAAATCCAAGATTCTGTCTGCCCATGCTTCCTGCTGCGACGGGTGGAGCGCAGAGAGCTTTCCGCCGCCGCTAGTGCGCACATCGGCAGCTGCTGGATCTACATGACGATGCCGGAGCCGCATGCAGATGCCTTAGAAACCCGAAACCTGAAATAGAAACTAAGAATCCCTCAGAACCAGCGCTAGAAGCAGTGACGACACATGCAATCCAAGTTCACAACGTATTATCAATAAGCATGCAGACTGAACGCAAGAGAATTAACTAAGTTGAAAGATAAACAGATATCTGAAACTGAAACTCTTTAGCCTGAGATATTTAACTGAAAATGTTCTCTTAACTCTGAATACGAAGTGTGAACCTAACATTGAACTCTGAATGTCAGTCTGCCATCAGTGTTACTGAGTGAAGTTCAGAAACTTTGTTCTTGCAAATATGAGAGAGACTGGCTGCTGAACAGGATGGGTTCAGTTTCAAATGAAGCTGAATTCAGAACCTGGTGCAATTCTGAATACAAACTAATTCTGTACCAAATTTACAGTGGTTGACTAAACTTTGAAACCTTATAATTTTTCAAAGCATTAAGATTTTATCCTAGGTCTCCAAATCAATGTACTAGAGCACTGACCCAGGAACAAAAGTTGCTAAGACCGGTCTAATTGTTTATGCCGAATCAAGAGAGATTAAGACGGGAACAGAACAAGTTTGAACTGAACTCGTGTTCAGTTAGCCGTCGCCATCCACACAACCAGGACCCCGCGCTTGGACACTGCAGCTGTTGGTCCGCGCTTGCTGGAGCCACGACCGCCGCTCGCATGCTGCTGGCGCTGCCGTCTCTATTCCCCGATGTGCGTCGTGGTCGTGCCGCGGCGTGCGTCGCGCAGCGCAATCCGCTCTAGCCACAGGTAGCCGAGCGGGGTGTATCCGGGTGGCGTGGCGCGCGAAGAGGTGGGAGGGAGCTCGCGCGGCGCTGCTGCTCGTCCATCCGTCCGAGTCCGAGGGTATGCGAGGTGCCCGCTGCCCACATCCAGCATCTCCAACCTGCATCAGAAGAGGCGAGAAAAAGAAATTCATTAGCTTGCTGTCCGATTCAAGCTTCTGTGAGAGGGGGGCGAGCACCTGCTTTTGTGTGGTGAGAGACCGAGAGGAGAGACAAAATGAGATTCAAATGAATTTGAAACAAGGAAGGCGGGAATTTTGTTTAGGAAAAAGTCTACTTAATTTCTCATCTTTCATACTTGGTCTACTTCACCCCCAACTATGAAACCGTCTGTTTTACCCCCTGAACTTTCCAAAACCGTCTATTTTACCCTCTGGGCGGTCTTTCAGCGGCGGTTTGCTACAGTACCGGTGGTTTTGATTTTTTTTATTTTCGGTGAATTTTTGAAAAATCATAGAAAAATCATAAAATAAAAATCTAATTTTGTTGGACTCCACATGAGTAGATTTATATAGTAAATATATAATACGGTATGCTTTAGTACAAAATTTTTACTATAGCCTTAGATTAATTGGAAAATCTAATTTTATCTATAATTAATTGGAATAATTCATAGCTGCAGCTTCTATGGTCCAATTGTGGTGAAATTTTTATGGTACGCTAATTATTGTATGCTTGAACTATAGTAAAAATTTCGTACTCATTGGACTATGTATAACTTAGTTATAGATAAATTCTAATTAATTACAGATAAAATTGGATTTTTCAATTAATCTAAAGCTATAAAAAAAATTATACTAAAGCATACCGTATTATATATTCACTGTGTAGATCTACTTATGTGGAGTCCAATAAAATTAGATTTTTCATTTTATGATTTTTCTATGATGTACTATGATTTTTTAAAAATTCACCGAAAACAAAGTTTAAAAAGCAAATTCAAAACACGACACTGTAGCAAAACCATTGTTACTGTAGCAACACGCGGTTACTGTAGCAAATCGTCGCTGAAAACCACCGGAGTAAAATAGACGGTTTTGGAAAGTTCAGGGGGTAAAACAGAGGGTTTCATAGTTGGGGAGTGAAGTAGACCAAGTATGAAAGGTGAGGGGCTTAAGTAGACTTTTTCCATTTTGTTTACATATAGAGTGGATAAGACTCTACTATAAGAATATTCCGTCGCCGCTGCCGGAAGGTATGGATTCGGGGCGCACCGTGCCGCCGCGGCCTTGCCCGGGCCGTCGCTGCCGGCTAGTGCAGAGCCGCGCCGCCGCTGCAACTGCGCTGCGCACGCGACGCGCGCACCAGACCGCACCGGACGTAGGCCGCCGGCCGGTCAGCGCCGCCGCCCGAATGCACGACCGCGCAAGGACGCCGTGGAGAGAGAGCGACGGCGTGACGTGCGGTGTGCACCGGAGCGGGAGGACAGTAATGGCGTGTGGCGCGGGAGGTCCAAGGGTTACGGCCAGATGCCAGATACCGAGAATAGAGAAGTACTTTTTGAAGCGTCGGATGGTGTTTGGACGTTGGGTACGGGAGCGAAGTCACGCCGTGACTCCCGTGTAACAGTAGTGGCAACGAGAGAACGACAAATCTAAAACTGATGGCAATGAAGAGAACATGTAATTTTGAATAGCAACGAAGGGATTATTATAGCAATGAAGACATTTTCTCTAAATTGATGGTAGGCGTTAGAGCCTGCGCCGAAGACCGGTAAATTTTGTTTGAAAGACACACATGCCACTGCAATTTTTTTTAATTCTCCCGTTCCCCAACCGCTCGCCTCCCGCAGACGCACGAGTCGGACGCTTCGTCCTCGCGCCCGGCCATCCTCGCCCCGGGACCGAGTGACCCAGCGACCCTGTGGCCGCGCGCCGCGCGCCGCGCCGGGGTCGCCCGCGTGTGCCCTGGCTGCGTCGCCTGCGCCCCCCGCAACTCCGCGCCGGCGCAGCCCGGTGGCTTCAACGCATCTCCCCGCCAACTTCGAGCCGTCGCCCTTCCCTGCGCTGGCCGGTCGTTTCCTGCGCGGGGGCAAAGGAGACCGTGACCGCGATGGTCCCCGCTACCGTCAGACGGAGCCGGAAGAAGCTACAAATTTCAGCTCCTCCTCTCTCTCCTCGATTGTGTCAGCGGAAATTTCGGGGCTTCTTCCTGGGATCTGAGCAGGTCGGAGGCGTTTGGCAGCCGGAGCTGAAAAATGGATTCAGGAGCCGGGTAAGAATCTATACCAAACGGGGCCAAAATTTATGATGGCATTGAGGGAATTGGCTCCTCTTTATACCATGCCCCCTTCGCCTCCTCTCCCTCCGCCTCAGCCTCGACCTCAACCGCCGCACCATCTTCGACTTGTATAGGTGCGTTCCTGCGATTCCCTCATCTCCTCTGTTGTCCTCGATTAAGATTTTGATACTTGGACTTGTCGGGTTGAGTTGCAGTAGGTAGGACGATTGGGCCTGATTGATTTTCTATTTGACAATCGGATTCTTCTTCGAATTCGAATCGCTGTTGCCTTCGATTAAGATTTGGATACTTTGATTTGTCGGGTTGAGTTGCAGTAGGAAGGACGATTGGGCCTGATTGATTTCTATTTGACAAATCGATTCTTCTTCGAATTCGAATCGCAGGAACCAGATCTACGAGTACGAGGATGCCGGAGCAGCGTAAGCAGCACCTTTACCTTGTGTTTGATGACTGGAACTCTGGATACTCCATCCGCAAGGTGAGCTTGTCGCGCCGCTCAGGCAAACGCTCTGAGCAATCGTCCGATTCAGGAGAAGACTCTGAGCAGTCCGGCTTAAAGCCCTTGCCAGTTTTCATGCGCATCCGGGCGCCGCGTGGGTTTCCCAAGTTCTTCACGTCAGCCTTTGGCACCAAGATCATGGCGATGCATCCAGGCGCGTCTGGTGATATCTTAGGCGGAGTCCCAACTATCGACGTCCAGGATCAGACCAGCACCTTTGAACCTCCCACCAAACTTTCCGGCTTTTCCACTCTACATCCCCGTCAGTGATGATAAGCTATTCGCTCTGGATATTGGCACATTTGAAATCCTCCGGGAGCCGGAACCCAGTGGACTGTGGATGTGGGGGCGAGTCACTTATCCTCCATTCTCGATTTCGGATGTCTCCTCCTACGGCGTGCAACCCGATGGATGCATCCTCGTCTGTACCAGGAGTGGCGTCACCTTCATCTTCGACACCAAGGAGCATGCGTGGAAACTATGTGGTCATTGGGTGTTCCCCTTCACCGGCCATGGACACTATGACCCCTCCCTGGAGGGCTTTGTCGGTCTCTCCAAAGACCCGGAGACCCTTGGGTACCTCTACTGCTGCACCATGGCCAGCACCGTGACTATTGGCGACACTGGCAAAACATTGCGGCACCCTTCCCCTGATATCAAGTGCACCAAGAAGAAGGTGTACAACAAGGACCCAGCTGAGGGGCAGCATGTAAGTGCCACCCTTGTGCACATGCGCCAGGGCAAATTCTGCCTTGTGGAGTGTGTCTGCACTGATAACACAACGACTGATCAGGATGAGCCCAGGGTGCCGCCAGGGGGCTGATGAATTGGATTTTATGGGAGGCAGGCCCCAAGGCGGTTGTTTTATGTATCGTTTGAAGACCTTCTCCCTCAGTTATGACACGAAAGGCGACCTCAAGCTTAGAAACTGCAAGGTTCGTTGCTACAGCCTGCCTCATGAAGCAAGAATTGGTTCCATCCGTCAGGATCCCGTGGCATTTTGGCTGTGAAATGCTAAAATCTTGAGATAAATGAGTTCCTATGTTTTCATTCAGGTGTGACTTCTGCTTCTATGTTTTAGTTTGGTGTAATCTCAAACTGTGTTTTTCGTGGATCCGGTGCTGATGTGTGTTGCTTTTCTATGTGGTCACTCAGTTGTTAATGCGTTGCTTTTTTAATTCAGTGTGTAATCTCAAGTGTGAACTATATGTTTAAACTCAGGTATTATTAATGTGTTGCTTTTCTATGTTTTAATTTAATCTGTAATCTCAACTGTGATTCTGTGAATCCCTTGCTATGTTTTCATCGTAGAGTTTGCAACAACAATGAGGATTGCATGTATCAGTTGTGACTTTTTTTGGGTAACCTTAAGGCCCTGTTTGGATGTAACGGAAATATATACACCTGTAAAGTGTTTACATTTGTATTTTGATGTACACAAGATAACTGGCCAATAATTATCCGCTTGTAAAATGTTGTTTGGATGCACAGTATCAGATTACCTCACTACGTCTGCCAACGCTTGTCTTATAATCCGTACTTTTCAGCTTGTTTTTTCAGCTAAAACAATGTTTTTCTCTCACAATAAATCAGCCGAAACAGTGTTGCAGCTTGTTTTTTCGGAAAAGCGAACGGGGCCATCCAGGAAGAGCACACTGCATTAAATTGCCAACGGCGTGTCCACCACCACGTTTCAGTGCATGCACCAGAGCGCTCTTTTGTTCTAGTCTCAAATTACAAGTTCTGAACAAGAAGTCAAAAGAAGAAGAAAAAAAACTGAGCTGCTGCTGACTGCAGTATAAATCAGTGCTCTTGAGTCTTGAGCTAAAAGAGAAATCCCTGCATGATTCTACGGGATAGTTCCAAATGTCTCAGAAAGTGGTAGAACAAGGCAAGGGAAATATAAATATGAGGCATTTGCAACCTTGCAGTTATCATAAGTTCAGAACCAGAAGCTGAAAAAAAAAGGCGAACAGTTACTGACTGCCCTCCATATAATTCAAAGCTTTGAAGAGATACTAGTTCCAAATGTGTGAGTGATAAGTAATAGAATCAGAAATGCAAACCAAACAAATGGAGATCTAAATTATCACATCATACTCGAAACTTAACACATGCTCAGTTACAAGGACATAACTAGTTTGTAATCGGTTTATCATTGGTATTGTCTATCAATGATCACTTCAGCTAGTGTGTCACTTTGTACTACTAAATAGATACTTCAGCCTTGCAAGACCTTGACATGGTTTGCTGTTTGCTGCTGCTAACCTGCAATAGTGCAATGTAGAGTAATAAGATTGAGTGAGAAGCATTCTTACAAACTACCAAGAAACAATCACTTTTTATTGTAACACCCTAGGTGTTTGGCTTCCACAAAATGTGCATTTCATTTCATAAACATGTGCATCATCTATATCATCATGCCATTGTCACTGAAACATGCATATGCATTATGTTTGTTTCATACTTGATTACTTGTGAATGGTAGTAGTGCAACATGTGAATGCAACATGAGTTCTCATACCTTAAAACATGGCAACATGGTAGTAATATGACAAGTTTAAAATTACACCAAAGTCATGAAACATGTGAAACATGGAATTGCAACATTAGAGTGAAATTGATTGTTTTGTTGCTTCATCACATGTGATCATTAGAAGTTGGTGTAACACTTGTGTAGAGTGGTTAATTAGGGTCTAATACACCTTAACTACACTTAGGGTAATTGATGGGACATTGTTCACGTGGATCAAAATGACAAAAATGCCCTCAAGTGGAGTTTGACTTTGAATGACCCTTAGAGTGACACTGTTTGACTGATTCAAAAGTCCAACCTAGAGATCTTGCATGGCTGTGCACCCTTTACCAAAGTTGTAGCCAATTTATCATGGAACAAAAGTTGTTTTATGATCAACTTATGAAAATGGCTAGAACATGTTCAAACAAGGCCCACAAGTCATATTTCCTTGCTGATTTCTTACTTAAAAATTTTTCTAAGTCACAGATGCCATTCTAGTTGGATCGAGCCAACTTTGGCTTGATACAACTCAGGATACAGGGTGAATTAGCTGTAGATTTCTAAATCAAAGTTGTAGCCCTACCATAGCTCTATAACTTTTGTATACATTACTTCCACTAACTCGTCACGGTTTAAGAGATCCAACACTATTAATTTCGCCTGTCAGTCGTCGTCGTAGAACACTGAATCAAAGTTTCAGAAAACCGACAGAGCCCGCCGTGGCCGACCGGCTCAGGAACTGATCACCGCGTGGCGCGCATGCTCTGCCAGCGCCTCCACATCGCGTGTTCGTGCTCCAGATGAAAGCCAGCGCCTCGCCACTCTCTCTGCGTCTCGTCAGTTCACTCTCTGCCATCGTCTCCCTCCGCGAGAGCGGCGACCGGGACGCCGTGGCAGCCGCCGAGCCAAAAACCCCACTCAACCGAGCGCCATTGACCGATTCATTAGAGCCACAGCACCACCGTGAGCTCCTCCACGTCCGCGACCACACCGTCATCGCGTTTTCGCCTCAGGTAGAGCTCACCGTGAGCGTGGCTCCACCGGGTTGCCATGACCGCCGCCGGCAGAGCTCGCACACGGTTGTGCCGCTCGAGCCCCTTGCTGTCTCATCTTTTCCTTGCTCTGGGTCCTGGGTGTGATCCTGATGCTCGTAGGGTCACCCACTAGGGCTGTGACACCGTCACCTCGCCGGAGCCGGCCAAACCGTGGCCGTGCGCTGCCATGGCCGTCGCCACCCCCTCTAGCTGCTGTAATCCCTGCAATAGATGGTACCACTAGGTGCACACGGGTGAGGCGAACACATTGACACCAATGGCCTCACCGGAGCTGTCACCGGCGACGAGCTACGCCGCCGTCCTTTCTTCCTCCCCTACCTGTCTCTCTATCTTGCGGGACCCGCACGTCAGTCGTCGCACTCAGGCGGGAACCGGCGTGGGCCGCGCCGCTTTTGGGCCACACTAGCGTTTGCTGGCGCATGCGTTGTGGGCCGCCGTGTGCTTTCGGGCCGGCTCAGCAGTAGGGTTAGGTTTTCATTTTTGTTTTGTTTAATCTTTTTCACAGATTTGTGTACATTTTCAAAAAATATGTATCAACTAGTTGGTAGATTCAAATGATGTGGTTCCAATTTTGTTGAGTTCATGATAATGTCTAGTTTATATTAAAAATATAATTTATGCCATATTCTGTTATGAAAAATGGAGTTGCTAATTATCTCTTTTAATCATAAAGGAAATAGGGGTAATTATATCTTTTTCTATGTAGCTCCAAATGGCATGAAATTTTTATGGTGTACTGCTCATATCATGAATAGCTTGTAGTTAAATTTTCATATATTTTGGACACTATATGTAGGAGATAGGAAATTCTCTTGTTTGCGTGGATGGATCTTGTGTGAATTTTCATAATTTTTCTATAGATCCAGTAAAGGTAAAATTTGGTGAGTGCTATTCTTATGCTAGAATGATGCTAGAAAAAATATGAAATCTGTTGCTTGACACTTTTCACTAGGGTTTCCTAATTATGCTTGAAATAATCCTGCCATCTGTTATTTTTGATACAACAAGTTCTGTTTGACCAATTGCTTTGAAATTTTTATGGTAGTTTATGTGAAGCATGAAATAGCTACTGTAATTTTTGTAGATTTTTCTCAATAGTTTTACTATATATTGCTTTAATCACCTAATTAACTAAATAAATTAGAAAAGGGCATTAAATAATTTATTTAGAAGTTGGCACTATACTTTCTGATGTTCCTCTAGTATGTGCAACAAGTTGATAAACTTGGTTTGGTCCAATTATGCTTTTTCGTCATCACTAAATAATTAATTTAGTAAACATGTCATTTCTGGACAGATTCTATGTTTACCTTAATTCGATTTGGTTAACGTAAGAATAATGCTTTGATGTTTACAAATGATTTGTAGAGAATTTCATAAGCTTTTCAGAATATCCTCTTGCAAGTCATTTGGAATTATAGAACTCTTATTGTGATTGAATTAAGGAACTACTCGTTTGCATGTAAAACCTTAACTTTGATTTAAGTATGCCTTTACTATTTCCTAAGCTTGTGGTAATGTTCCTAGGTGTTAGGCCTTTAACTGAAGATGAGCATCTTTATCTTAGGTTATGCAAGTTAGGTAAGTAGATCTCGTTCTTGAAGTTAAGTTAGATACATGTTTTAAAGTGATTTGAATAGAGTTATTCTTAATCAGTAAATGAGTGTCCAGTGATGTTTCGTTAAACACTTACTGTGATCCATTCATCATGAGCATCATGTCATTCCTTATGCATCCATGATATTTATCTTGTGCATCGGCATGCAATAGGTGTACCAGAAGGTGTGACACTGCTGGAATTTGAGGAGCCGAGCGGGGAGCAGCAGCAGCCAACACTGGAGGTTTAGGAGGTGCAGCCCTCGGGAGAAGTGCCAGACGAGGTCGCCGTTGAGTGCCCGGATCACCGCCCGTGCAACTTTGTGAAAGGCAAGCCCCAGAGCATATTAAGCCTCCTAATTTCCGAAATGCAGTTAAAGTATTATTGTTACATATATATATTGTTGCATTAAGTTTAGGTGTTGGATGCAAACACTTGCTGCATTGGTTATCCAATCCTTGTCCAGATATTGATACCCTGAATCCTATGTAGCTCAGGTTCGTGTAGTGCTTAGCCCTGCTTAAACGCGGTAGAAGTCAGGTGATTTCCTGTCACCTACAAGATATAGGGACATACATATAGCATAGTTGGCTATATTTGCTATCGTGGAAAAGAACCTGTCTTAATTTGAAATGAAGACCGGGCGGAGGCTTGCCGGTTTGTAGTGACTCCGTCTATGTCGCTTAAGGACTGAATCTTGAAGCCTTTCCTGTTCATGTTGAACGCATGCCTCTCTCTTAGTTGGCCGTGTCTGAAGACCGACCGCGAAGCCGAGTAGCTCAACTCAGGCCGGGAGTCGATAAGTATAAAGTACGCCTCGGAAGGGAGCCATAGGCGTGAGTCAAAGGGCAGGTGATTTAAAAGTCCTGATCATCCTAACAGAAGGGTAATCCCTGAGAGCGCTGGCGCTGATCGAACCCGCGAATTTGGTTCCTGAGTTGTCTCAAAGGTGACCCACGGCTACCCCTGCAAAGTATGCCAGGGTGAGAGTTAGGAATACCCCCTCAGCTGAGTTGTAATTCGATTCGAGTCGCCGTCTCTCCCGGTTAGTGAGAACTTACGGGCTTATCTCCAAAGTAGATACACTAAATAACATAATGGTTCAGAAATGATGATATGATGATGACAACCTTATTATACGTGCTATGGTTAATATTGTTTGCTCCAAATAAGTGAGTGCTCTAGTACAGGTGCAAATCTAGTGGACAGGTAAATGATGATAAACTTGATACGAAGTTTAAATTGGTCACTATATTCATAAGCTCTTCTATGCAACTATGTCCAGCTAGCCCACCTCATAAGTCTTGCATGACTCTTGGTGTCTTTTATTTCTGGTTTTGATGGGTAAGTCTAGCTAAGTACTTTCTCGTACTCAGGGTTTATCTCCCACCTGTTGCAGATGACCAGTTCTACTTTGGTTGCTGCAAGTATTGCCTTCTCCCGACTGGGGATGAAGACTAGATCGTTGGGCGCGGTCTCTCCTAGTTCTCATACCTGAAGATGCTTTTATGGGACATGACTAAGATCTGGCAATGTATTTAAAACTATGAAGTTATGTACTAAACTATGTTGCTTCCGCAAATTTAAACTTGGTTTGTAATATTTTATTTGAACTCTAATAGATGTAATCCGAATGCTACTTGTGAAATGTTGTAACGAATGATGTGTTGTGTTGAATCACTACGGTCTTGGTTTGTATGTCGAGAGTTGGTTGAAATCCTTCGTGATTTCTGGACTACCGGGATTATGGGAACTTAAGTATAGGAATTTGATCACTTCGGTGATTGTTTTTGTACTTACGTTCTTATGATTTGGTCAGTTCTGTTACAGCTGGCATCAGAGCAAGATTCGACACTAAACATGTCATTTGTGTATTTAAAATAAAAGTATTTGTGAAAATTTTAAATTAAATACTAAGTATTGCCAGTGGTCATATCCCTTATGCCCAAAATAAGGACTCTTAGGTGGCTTATTAAAGTACTAATTGGGGGTTCCTGCTTGTTTCTGTTTCGTTGTCCATATGGCGTGCTATTGTATGGATGCCATCCGCTTGGGTAGTAATGTATGGATCAAAATACCTCTACGCTCTGGTAAGTGGGAGTTGTGAGAGCATGACCGTCCAACCGTCGGTCTAGGTGAGAGTAGTTGTGGTTGCTCGTATACTTACATGTTCGATCATATATCTATGAGAGTACTTAAGTGTGGGTATCTCTGTCGGGTAGTTGTAATACTAGAGTATATACATCGGGGGATGTATGTAAGAAAGTATTTAGTTTACTGCTTACTTTACATGCCTTTTTGAGAAATTATTGGGCTGAAATAAAATTTTCTGCAGGTACACTAACAACGTATCGTTGTAGATCGACTAGCTACCGTATACGAGAGAACATATATATGCCACCGTATATTTCGCTAGCCTTTAAATTTTTCTAGGTTTGTGAGGATGTACGGATCGTGCATGCATCATGTTCAAGCATACATAGCATTTTTGCATTACTCCCTCCTTTAAAATTGATGGTCTTGACTAATTAAATTTTGTATCCCTTAAATGATTCCCCCCTTACGTTGCAACTTTTTGCTACAGATGGCGCGCACGAAACGCACTGCTCGCAAGTCCGTTGGAGGCAGGGCGCCTCATCACCGGTTAGCTTCTCGTGAGCCCCGTCCTGAGCCTACCATGGAGGAGAGGCTAAGGGCAGAGCTAACCCGGGTGACTGCTGAGAGGAGTGCGGCTCAGCAGCATTTGGAGCGAGTAACATAGGAACAGGATCAAGAAACCCTGGAGGTTCAAAGGTTGACAGTTGCTCACCGCAACTGTGAACGTATGTTGATTCACGTGCTGAACCAACGGAATGAAGCCTGGAACGAAGAGAATGTGTTGAGAGCGCGACAGGTAGAACTGGAGCAGCAATTGGCAGCTGCCGAAGAGTACAATGACCATCTCCATGAGGAGGTTCACCTGTTACACAATCAACTTTACCCTCTCCTGCCCCCTGATGATGAGAATGACAATGAGGATGAGATGGGCTCTGGTGTCATCGTGGCTGAGGATGATGATGACATTGAGATTAATGGACCTGAGGACGTTCCACCGGATGAGGAGGAAGATGAGGAGTTAGAACCTGCTAGTGATGAAGATGGAGGAGAGATCTTCGACACTGACTCTAAGGACGATGCGTAGTTTAGCTTACTACTTAGCTAATGCGCTTGAGCTAGTCTTTTGTTGATCCTCATGCATGAACAAGTAGCTTGTAATGAGTTAATCGTTGGGATGTAATATCAAACCCTAAGTTATCTTTGATGTCAGTTTGGAACCTCTATGGCTTGGATGTAACCTATCAAACATGTTATGCTCCTCGTATGTGAGCCTTTGATAATTTCCGTCTGTGCGGTCTATCGATCTCATTGTTGGTTAAGTTCATCGCATTAATGTGTCAATCGATGCGCTTGATGAGTTGTGTGATTGTGATGGATAATTGTGCCTCTGTTGATAGTATAAATTCATTTTCTCCATTGGAGTCAGTTTGGCATAATTATACAATTCATCTACAAAATTTCTACATCGTTAGTGCTCATTGGCTATACATTTTGCAGATGGCTTATAATCTTCGTCGCGGTCGTAGCCTTGGAGATGAGGAACAACCACCTCCTCCACCGCCCACACCAGCTGAGCTAATGCAGACAGTCGTCGAAAGTCAACGCATGCTAGCTGAGGCTATGCGCCAACTGGCTAACCGTGATGACCGACATATCCGCCAGGGACCCGAGCCAAACCAGTATAGCAGCTTTAAGGACTTCATGGACACAAAACCTCCTATCTTTAGAGAGGCAGAAGAACTATTACAAGCTGATGAATGGTTGAGTATGATAGAGCAAAGGTTTGGATTGCTCCGTTTGACAGAAGTTATGAAGGCCTCGTATGCAGGACACCAGCTCCAAGGCCCTACAGGCATCTGGTGGACCCATCACAGGACCACTTTCCCTACAAATGTTGAGATAGTTTGGGACCAGTTCCAGAAAGCTTTCAGGGGACATTTTATCCCTCCTGGTCTCATGGCCATTAAGCATACCGAGTTCATGAAGCTAACTTAAGGCAACAAGAGTCTTACTGAATACCTCCAGGCATTTAACAACCTGGCGAGGTATGCTCCTGAGTTTGTTGATACTGACGCCAAAAGGATAGCTAGTTTCAAGAGGGGACTTTCCCCTAAACTGATGAAGTCTATGGGCAACTGCAAGTGTGTCACCTTCAATGAGTTTATCAGTGACACCCTGACTTAGGAGAATAATGATAAGGTATATGCTGCTTCCAAGACCCGTAAAAGAAACTTTAAGGCAGGTGCTTCTCAGTCTAAAGCACCAGTGGTATCCAAAACCCAATATCGTCCACCCAATGCTAATGTCCGGTACCGCCCACCTCAGAAGAAGAATCAAGCTAAAACTGGTTTCCGCAAGGGGTACACAGTTTCCTTGCCAAAGAATACATCTAGGCAGAGTAGCTCCAATGTGCCACCAGCGAACAGGCCGTGCTGGAACTGTAACAAGCCTGGTCACTGGGCTAGTACTTGTCCCTATCCTCCCAAGCAGAATGCTCAGGGAAACGTCCGTCAGGGGCGTGTTCACTACACTACTATAGAGGAAATTCCTGCTGGTGAAGTGGTCACCGCTGGTAAGTTCCTTGTTAATGATCACCCTACAGTTGTGCTCTTTGATTCGGGTGCTTCGCATTCCTTTGTAAGTTCTACTTTTGCATCTAAGCATAAGATGAATGTGATTACAATTGTCAAGGGTGGTTATTGTATTAGTGCTGCTGGAAATAATATCATGACTAATCAAGTAGTTAAAGATGTAAAGATTGAGATTGGGGATCGAGAGTTCCTTACGGATCTTGTAGTTCTACCGGGGGTAGGAATCGATGTAATCCTAGGAATGAAGTGGATGAGCGAGAATGGAGTGTTGATCGATACATCAACCCGTGTGGTAATGTTGAGGGATCCTGTAGATAAGAAGGGTTTTCTAGTGCAGTTACCTCGTGATATCGCTATCCACAATATAGCCAATGCTACCCTAGCCAAAGCCATTGAAGATATATCGGTTGTCTGTGAGTTTCCAGATGTCTTTCCTGATGACTTGCTTGGATTACCTCCAGACCATGAATTAGAATTCAAGATAGAGCTCATTCTAGGTACGGCTCCTATTTCTCGAAGGCCCTATAGAATGCCGCCCAATGAGTTGGCTGAGCTGAAGATTCAGTTAAATGAGCTATTAAAGAAAGGTTTGATTCGGCCTAGTTCTTCTCCTTGAGGTTGTCCGGCTATCTTTGTGAAGAAGGACGAGTCTTTATGCATGTGCGTAGATTATCGCCCCCTTAATGCTGTTACTATCAAGAACAAATACCCTCTTCCTCGCATCGATATTCTGTTTGATCAGCTCTCCAAAGCTAAGGTATTCTCCAAGATCGATTTGAGGTCTGGCTACCATCAGATCAAAATTCATCCTGAAGATATACCTAAGACAGCTTTCTCTACTCATTATGGCTTGTTCAAATATCTTGTCATGTCCTTTGGGTTGACAAATGCTTCGGCACACTTTATGTACCTGATGAATTCGGTATTCATGCCGAAATTGGACAAGTTCATCGTCGTGTTCATTGATGATATCCGTGTATATTCTCAGAATGTAGAAGAGCATGCTGAACATCTGAGAATTGTGTTAACTCGATTACGTGACAATCAGCTTTATGCTAAGTTCAGCAAATGTAAATTCTGGTTGAACAAGATACCGTTTCTAGGTCATGTGTTATCTAGCGATGGAATTTCGGTTGACCCTACTAAGGTGCAAGAAGTCCTTGAGTGGAAGGCACCTACTATGATCACAGAAGTCCGAAGTTTCCTAGGTTTGGCTGGCTACTATCGTCGTTTTATCCTGGATTTCTCAAAAATCGCCAAGCCCATGACTCGCCTACTTCAAAAGGATGAGAAGTTTGTGTGGACTCCGAAGTGTGAAGAGGCTTTCCACACTTTGCGGACCTTACTAACTTCTGCTCCTATATTGGCACAACCTGACATCGAGAAGCCTTTTGATGTCTACTGTGATGCATGTGGCACCGGTTTGGGGTGTGTTCTTATGCAGGAGGGCCGAGTCATTGCTTATGCTTCGCGCCAGCTTTGAAAACATAAAGTCAATTATCCTACCCATGACTTAGAGCTAGCCGTGGTTGTTCATGCCCTGAAGATTTGGATACATTACTTGCTAGGTAATGTGTGCAACATCTATACTGACCATAAAAGTCTCAAGTACATCTTTACTCGACCCGAGTTGAACATGCGTCAACGACGATGGTTAGAATTAATCAAAGACTACAACCTTCAAGTGCATTACCATCCTGGCAAGGCCAATGTGGTTGCTGATGCCTTAAGCAGAAAGGCCCATTGTAATTCATTAGTTAGTGAAGACTTTCATCTGGCACACCTCCTTCATCCTGTAGTACTCCACAATATCACTGTGGATTGCTCTCTTAGAAGTCGAATTATCGAACTCCAGAAGGCTAATGTGGGTGTGTTTCATATCAAGCGGAAGATGAAAGATCAGGAGACCAAGCACTTTAGGGTCGATGACAAAGGAATTCTCTGGTTTAATGATAGGCTTATAGTACCCAAAGACAAAGAACTTAGAAATTAAATTATGGCTGAAGCCCATTCTTCTAGATTGTCCATCCATCCTGGTAGCAGTAAAATGTATCAAGATCTCAAGCTGTATTATTGGTGGACCAAGATGAAGAAAGAAATCGCAGCCTACGTGGCAAGGTGCGATAACTATTGCAGAGTCAAGGCTATTCACATGAGGCCCGGATTATTGCAGCCACTCTCTATTCCTGGCTGGAAGTGGGGAGAAATTGTCATGAATTTCATTGTTGGGTTACCCATTACCAAAAAAGGTTGTGATTCCATCTGGGTTATCATAGATCGTCTAACTAAATTCGCTCACTTTATTCTGGTCAAGTCTACCTATCACCCTCATAATTATGCTGAGATTTATTTTCAACAAGTGGTACGTCTCCATGGTGTACCCAAATCCATTGTTTCAGATAGAGGACCGCAATTCACGGCTCACTTTTGGGAGTGCTTACATCAGAATCTTGGTACTCATCTAATCCGTAGTTCTGCCTATCATCCGCAAACATCAGGACAGACTGAGCGTGTTAATCAAATTCTCGAAGACATGCTTAGAGCTTGTCTTATCTCTTGTAAAGGCTCTTGGGAGGAATGGTTGCCTCTCGCTGAATTCTCTTATAACAACAGTTATCAAGAGAGTATCAAAATAGCTCCTTTCAAAGCACTTTATAGCCGCAAGTGTAGAACTCCTTTGAACTGGGTGGAACCCGAAGAAAGAAGATTCTATGGTATTGATTTTGTAAAAGAAGCCGAATAGCAAGTCCGAACTATACAGAAGAATATGACTTCCGCTCAGGCTATACAAAAGAACTATGCTGATAAGAGAAGAAAACTTATTGAGTTTGAAGTAGGTGACCATGTTTATCTGAAGGTATTCCCTATGAAAGGAGTAAAACGTTTTGGAATCAAAAGGAAGCTTGAGCCTCGATATGTTGGACCTTGCCGCATTATCGAGAAAAGTGGAAGAGTAGCCTATAAACTCGATCTACCATGTGAAATGGGAGCTATATTCCTAGTATTCCATGTGTCTCAGCTGAAAAAGTGTCTCCGTATTCCCGAGGAAAGAGTAGCAACGAGGAGAATCAACTTGAAATCTGATCTTTCTTATGAGGAGAAGCCCGTGCAGGTTCTGGATACTCAAGAAAGAGTGACTCGTAGGCGAGTAGTTAAGTTATACAAGGTAGTTTGGAGTAATCATAGTGATCGGGATGCAACATGGGAGCGGGAAGATTATCTAAGAGAAAATTATCCGGCTTTCTATACTAAATGGTACGCTTTTCAAATCTCGGGACGAGATTTTTCTAAGGGGGAGGGCTGTAACACCCTAGGTGTTTGGCTTCCACAAAATGTGCATTTCATTTCATAAACATGTGCATCATCTATATCATCATGCCATTGTCACTGAAACATGCATATGCAACATTCGCAATTATGTTTGTTTCATACTTGATTGCTTGTGAATGGTAGTAGTGCAACATGTGAATGCAACATGAGTTCTCATACCTTGAAACATGGCAACATGGTAGTAATATGACAAGTTTAAAATTACACCAAAGTCATGAAACATGTGAAACATGGAATTGCAACATTAGAGTGAAATTGATTGTTTTGTTGCTTCATCACATGTGATCATTAGAAGTTGGTGTAGCACTTGTGTAGAGTGGTTAATTAGGGTCTAATACACCTTAACTACACTTAGGGTAATTGATGGGACATTGTTCATGTGGATCAAAATGACAAAAATGCCCTCAAGTGGAGTTTGACTTTGAATGACCGTTAGAGTGACACTGTTTGACTGATTCAAAAGTCCAACCTAGAGATCTTGCATGGCTGTGCACCCTTTACCAAAGTTGTAGCCAATTTATCATGGAACAAAAGTTGTTTTATGATCAACTCATGAAAATGGATAGAACATGTTCAAACAAGGCCCACAAGTCATATTTCCCTGCTGATTTCTTACTTAAAAAATTTTCTAAGTCACAGATGCCATTCCAGTTGGATCGAGCCAACTTTGGCTTGATACAACTCAGGATACAAGGTGAATTAGCTGTAGATTTCTAAATCAAAGTTGTAGCCCTACCATAGCTCTACAACTTTTGTATACATTACTTCCACTAACTCGTCACGGTTTAAGAGATCCAACACTGTTAAGTTCGCCTATCAGTCGTCGTCGTAGAACACTGAATCAAAGTTTCAGAAAACCGACAGAGCCCGCCGTGGCCGACCGGCTCAAGAACTGATCACCGCATGGCGCGCATGCTCTGCCAGCGCCTCCATGTCGCATGTCCGTGCTCTAGATGAAAGCCAGCGCCTCGCCACTCTCTCTGTGTCTCGCCAGTTCACTCTCTGCCATCGTCTCCCTCCGTGAGAGCGGCGACCGGGATGCCGTGGCAGCCACCGAGCCAAAAACCCACTCAACCGAGCGCCATTGACCGATTCATTAGAGCCATAGCACCACCATGAGCTCCTCCACATCTGCGACCACACCGTCATCGCGTTTTCGCCTCAGGTAGAGCTCACCATGAGCGCGGCTCCACCGGGTCGCCATGACCGCCGCCGGTAGAGCTCGCACACGGTTGTGCCGCTCGAGCCCCTTGCTGTCTCATCTTTTCCTTGCTCTAGGTCCTAGGTGTGATGCTAATGCTCGTAGGGTCACCCACTAGGGTCGTGACGCCGTCACCTCGCCGGAGTCGGCCAAACCGTGGCCGTGCGCTGCCATGGCCGTCGCCACCCCCTCTAGCTACTGTAATCCCTGCAATAGATGGTACCACTAGGTGCGCACGGGTGAGGCGAACACATTGACACCAATGGCCTCGCCAGAGCTATCACCGGCGACGAGCTACGCCGCCGTCCTTTCTTCCTCCCTTGCCCGTCTCTCTGTCTTACGGGACCCACGCGTCAGTCGTCGCACTCAAGCGGGAACCGGCGTGGGCCGCGCCGCTTCTGGGCCATGCTGGCGTTTGCTAGCGCATGCGTTGTGGGCCGCCGTGTGCTTTCGGGCCGGCCCAGCAGTAGGGTTAGGTTTTCATTTTTGTTTTGTTTATTCTTTTTCACAGATTTGTGTACATTTTCAAAAATATGTATCTCCTAGTTGGTAGATTCAAATGATGTGGTTCCAATTTTGTTGAGTTCATGATAATGTCTAGTTTATATTAAAAATATAATTTATGCCATATTCTGTTATGAAAAATGGAGTTGCTAATTATCTCTTTTAATCATAAAGGAAATAGGGGTAACTATATCTTTTTCTATGTAGCTCCAAATGGCATGAAATTTTTATGGTGTACTGCTCATATCATGAATAGCTTGTAGTTAAATTTTCATATATTTTGGACACTATATGTAGGAGATAGGAAATTCTCTTGTTTGCGTGGATGGATCTTGTGTGAATTTTCATAATTTTTCTATAGATCCAGTAAAGGTAAAATTTGGTGAGTGCTATTCTTATGCTAGAATGATGCTAGAAAAAATATGAAATATGTTGCTTGACACTTTTCATTAGGGTTTCCTAATTATGCTAGAAATAGTCCTGCCATCTGTTATTTTTGATACATCAAGTTTTGCTTGACCAATTGCTTTGAAATTTTTATGGTAGTCTATGTGAAGCATGAAATAGCTACTGCAATTTTTGTAGATTTTTCTGAACAGTTTTACTATATATTGCTTTAATCACCTAATTAACTAAATAAATTAGAAAAGGGCATTAAATAATTTATTTAGAAGTTGGCACTATACTTTCTGATGTTCCTCTGGTATGTGCAACAAGTTGGTAAACTTGGTTTGGTCCAATTATGCTTTTGCGTCATCACTAAATAATTAATTTAGTAAACCTGTCATTTCTGGACAGATTCTATGTTTACCTTAATTCGATTTTGTTAACGTAAGAATCATGCTTTGATGTTTACAAATGATTTGTAGAGAATTTCATAAGCTTTCCAGAATATCCTCTTGCAAGTCATTTAGAATTGTAGAACTCTTATTGTGATTGAATTAAGGAACTACTCGTTTGCATGTAAAACCTTAACTTTGATTTAAGTATGCCTTTACTATTTCCTAAGCTTGTGGTAATGTTCCTAGGTGTTAGGCCTTTAACTGAAGATGAGCATCTTTATCTTAGGTTATGCAAGTTAGGTAAGTAGATCTCGTTCTTCAAGTTAAGTTAGATACATGTTTTAAAGTGATTTGAATAGTGTTATTCTTAATCGGTAAATGAGTGTCCAGTGATGTTTCGTTAAACACTTACTGTGATCCATTCATCATGAGCATCATGTCATTCCTTATGCATCCATGATATTTATCTTGTGCATCGGCTTGTAATAGGTGTACCGGAAGGTGTGACACTGCTGGAATTTAAGGAGCCGAGCGAGGAGCAGCAGCAGCCAACACCGGAGGTTCAAGAGGTGCAGCCCTCGGGAGAAGTGCCAGACGAGGTCGCCGTTGAGTGGCCGGATCACCGCCCGTGCAACTTTGTGAAAGGCAAGCCCCGGAGCATATTAAGCCTTCTAATTTCCGAAATACAGTTAAAGTATTATTGTTACATATATATATTGTTGCATTAAGTTTAGGTGTTGGATACAAACACTTGCTGCATTTGTTATCCAATCCTTGTCCAGATATTGATACCCTGAATTCTATGTAGCTCAGGTTCGTGTAGTGCTTAGCCCTGCTTAAACGCGGTAGAAGTCAGGTGATTTTCTGTCACCT
This sequence comes from Miscanthus floridulus, assembly GCF_019320115.1. Classification (NCBI taxonomy): domain Eukaryota; kingdom Viridiplantae; phylum Streptophyta; class Magnoliopsida; order Poales; family Poaceae; genus Miscanthus; species Miscanthus floridulus. Next base: position 23,170,812 of record NC_089581.1, read on the forward strand.
GCGAGATATAGGGACATACATATGGCACGGTTGGCTATATTTGCTATCGTAGAAAAGAACCTATCTTAATTTAAAATGAAGACTGGGCGAAGGCTTGCCGGTTTGTAGTGACTCCGTCTGTGTCGCTTAAGGACTGAATCTTAGAGCCTTTCCTGTTCATGTTGAACGCATGCCTCTCTTAGTTGGCCGTGTCTGAAGATCGACCGCGAAGCCGAGTAGCTCAACTTAGGCCAGGAGTCAATAAGTATAAAGTACGCCTCGGAAGAGAGCCGAAGGCGTGAGTCCAAGGGCAGGTGATTTAAAAGTCCAGATCGTCCTGGCAGAAGGGTAATCCTTGAGAGCGCTGGCGCTGATCGAACCCGCGAATTTGGTTCCTGAATTGTCCCAAAGGTGACCCACGGTTACCCTTGCAAAGTATGCCAGGATGAGAGTTAGGAATACCCCCTCAGCTGAGTTGTAATTCGATTCGAGTCGCCGTCTCTCCCGGTTAGTGAGAACTTGACGGGCTTATCTCCAAAGTAGATACACTAAATAACATAATGGTTCGGAAATAATGATATGATGATGACAGCCTTATTATACCTGCTATGGTTAATATTGTTTGCTCCTAATAAGTGAGTGCTCTATGTAACAGAACCGACCAATTATACGAAATCAAGTAAGAAAATCATCCACCAGAGCAGACAATTTAGCAAACTTAAGCCCGTATAACCCGGTAATCCATGAAATCACGAAGGATTTCAAACCAACTTCCATTCCAGCCAAGATCATAATAAGTTTAGCGGTCACCATCACATATTACATAAAAGCTCACAATCTCAGATACATCAGAGTTTCAACATAGTTATTACAAAACAAGTTCGAATAAAAGTAGCGGAAGCCATTTGTTCAAACCACACACACTCACGCGGAGTTCAAATATAGTGCCAGCGAATGATCATCTCCAACAAAAGCATCAGACGAGACGTAAGGAATGACCATGCCCATGGTCCTAAGCATCACCCATCACAGGATAAAGGCAGTTGATACAGTAGCCGTAATACATCTGCCCATCTGCAACAAGTGGAAATAAAACCCTGAGTACAAGAAGATACTCAGCTAGACTTACCCGACATAACCGAAAATAAATGACACCAAGGATTATGAAGGGCTTTATATTAGGGTAGCTGACTCATTTGCAAAAGAAGCATTTTTAGCATTTCAAGAACCTTTCTAAAAGCATTATTGTCAAGTTAATTATTTTTAACCTGTCGACTAGATTTGCACCTATACTAGAGCAAACACATGATTAAGCAGATAATGACAACCCATGATCATTAAACAACTTCCATACTGTCATATTCATTATAACTGTCTAAGTGTTCCATAAACATTTACTACGATGAAGTCACTCAAGTCAAGTGCTCACTATCCAGGAGCGATGGCGATTCGAATCGATTCCTAACCAGCTGGTGATTTATTCCTTACACAAACCTCACTCGCCCGCTAAAGTGAGATATTGATCACCGAGTCAACTATCCAGGAATCTCGAGTTTACCAGGAACCACATGTACCCGGGGGTCGATCGACTGCACTTTGGTCTTATCATCTCGCCCCTGTGTCCTACCACACCTGCTCCGGCACAGTGCGTTGCGGACAATCTACTCGGCCCGAATAATCTCCCAGCTTTGCGGTTGGAAGGTACTTTATCCGGCCAGCTAAATGTAAGGCATGCGTTCAACATGACTCGAGGCCCAACAACGGTCGGTCCTTAATCGACACAGACGGAAACACTACAGTCCAAAACTCTGCAAGTCTCCATCCGGTCTTAACTTCATTTAACACTTAGTTATACCATGACTTCATAGTCATCCAAGCAGATCCGGGTAACCACCTATAGCTTGCAGGTGATAGGAAATCACCCGACTTCTACCGGTCTAAGCCAGCTAAGCATTGACTCGACTGCGGATACTAGGATAACAAGGATATAGTATAACAAAGGTAAACAAGGTATAATGCAGCAACGGTTGCAAACAACTCCTGAACGTAATGCATCAATTAAAGTAAAGCATTTAATTAATAATTACAAACCAGGAGAAAATGCTCTGGGGCTTGCCTCTCTCGAAGGAGCTCGGACGGTGATCGTGGCACTTCGGAAGTTCCTCAACGTCCTCCTCGTCGGCTTCGGGCACTTCCTGCGGCTGCACCTCGAACTGCTCCTCGGGCTCCTCGGGTATGACGACTAGGTTCTCGGTTTGCGATCCTGTATGATGCAATGTGCGTAAGTGCTTATGCAATCGATGCATCGGATGAGATGAATACAATGGATATGTTTGAATGCAAGGTAGTCAACATCATCCAAGAAAATATACTACAAGCACATGTCATCTACTGCATTCTCTTCTACTACTAATATGTTAATTCAACACATTTTATTAAATGCTTCAAAGATACACCAAAGCTTTACTAATTTCTTAATCCCACAAAAAGCAACACTTAATTAAAACCTAATTAATAATAGGTTTGAATAGCAATATCTAATTTTCTTGCTTAGAAAAATCTTAGAAAATTACTACAGCAAAGTACCACCCTAAGTAGTCTACTATCAAATTTCATGATATTTGAATGAGTGAATTAGCCTACACAAAGATAACAAGCTATGGCATGATTATGAACATAAAAATATTTTGAACTGTGAAAAGTGTCAAACAACAGAATTAGTATTTTTCCTAGGTTCTTCATAGCATACAATGACTGTACAAAAATTGTCACATGCATGTTTTATACAAAATTTGCTCTCTAGCTAAAATAACAAAAATCAGCCATTAAAGGTACTTGAACTATACCTCAAAATTTTCCCACAGCACATGCATGAAACATATTTTTCCTAAGAAGTACATTACATAAGAAGATTAACAAACTTAGAATCATATTTTTCTGAAGCCTATAGATTTTTCTACACATTTTCAAGTTATCAGCAATATACATGATTAAATAAAGTTCTACAGAAAAGTATTTCAAAAATGACATGCAATAATTTTCCCAAGTAGATATGATGATAAGGAACCTAGACAAATTTATTTCAACAGATTTGGAGCAACTTTGAGTATCCAAACATTTTTCAAACCATTTCTATTTTCAAATAATAAAGAATAATTGAAAACAAATCATCCTATTTCTACTGGGCCAGCCTGCTTGAAGCACTCGGCCCACTGCCACATTTGTCCTGCGCGGCCCGAGCGAAGGGAAGGGGGAGACGGCCCGACAGGGCGTCGGCCCACGGCCTCTCGGCCTGGCTCGGCCGAGGCGAATGCCACGCCGGCGCTGCGACGTCGCGGCGACGTGGCTCGGCCACAAGGCCGCCGGCCATGACAGGGCGAGCTAGCGGGAGCATTAGGTTCGTGAGAGGCTGGCGAAGGCGGGAAGGTAGCTAGGCAAGGTTGGAGAAGAGGAGGAAGGTGCCTTCCATGGCGGCCGAGCACGGCGGCGCCATGGCCGACGGTGGCAAGGCTCGAGACGGCGCTACCTGAGCTCAATCAGTCGGCACAGGCGCGAGCACGACGTGCCGGAGAGCGAGGCGAAGCTACGGGCGCACGGTCGCTGGCCGAGGTGGAGAAGGCGCGGTGGATTTGGCCGACGGGTGCGGTGGCGCAGCGAGGGGAAGAGTGGGGGCGCTCGGTGCTTGCGGGAGGAGAGGCAGCGCGGGAGTGAGCAAGCGAGCGCACCGGCTTCAGTAGGAGTAGGCGGGCACGTGGGCGCGGGCGCAGGCCGGCTGCGACGCACGGCGGCGTCGACGGCGCATGGCCGCCACACGGCGGGCGAGCTCTGCCGCGGTCGGGCGTGGCGCGGCGCGTCAGCGGGCAGGCGAGCGCGGAGGCAGGCCAGGCGCGATGCTAGGCTGGGCTGGGCCAAGGCGAGGCGCGCGGCGTGGCGGGAGGCTGGCTGGGCCGGCTTTGGCCGTGGGGCCAGAAGCGAGGCGGCGGCCCGCGAATGAGAAAAACCCTTTTTCATTTTTATTTTCAAGAAATTTTTAAATGCCAGCTTTCAAATATTATTTTGAGCAAGAAAATAACATCTTTTGAAAAATGTACCAAAAATGAAAGTTGATTAGAATTTAATTCTCTACAACTTTGCTTTTATGACCAAAGCCAAATTCTTTCTAGATTTTGAATTGTAAAATCAAAGTCCATGTTTAACTCAAAACCCTAATTTTTGGGAAATTACTTTGGAAGCAAAATTTTGAATTAATTTGAATACAAACCTTGCTCCAAAAATTGAACTAAATAATCCTAGATGATTTACAATCGTAGCCAAACATGTTTTACTAACATAGCAAGCAAAATCAGGGCAAAACAATTCTAACAAAGGTATGCAACATTCAGGTTTCACAACATGTTTCAAATGTTTCGAAGCAGTGTTTCAACTGTTATTTACATGATTAGGCATGTATGATTAGGATGCTTGATGATGCATGATATGTATGATTTGCAGTGCCTAAATGTAGGCATAACACCGGGGTGTTACACTCTAGTACACGTGCAAATCTAGTGGACAGGTAAATGATGATAAACTTGATGCGAAGTTTAAATTGGTTACTATATTCATAAGCTCTTTTTATGCAACTGTGTCCAGCTAGCCCACCTCATAAGCCTTGCATGACTCTTGGTGTCTTTTATTTCTAGTTTTGACGGGTAAGTCTAGCTGAGTACCTTCTCGTACTCAGGGTTTATCTCCCACCTGTTGCAGATGACCAGTTCTACTTTGGTTGCTGCAAGTATTGCCTTCTCCCGACTAGGGATGAAGACTAGACTGTTGGGCGCGGTCTCTCCTAGTTCTCGTACCTGAAGATGCTTTTGTGGGACATGACTAAGATCTGGCAATGTATTTGAAACTATGAAGTTATGTACTAAACTATGTTGCTTCCGCAAATTTGAACTTAGTTTGTAATATTTTATTTGAACTCTGATGGATGTAATCCGAATGCTGCTAGTGAAATGTTGTAACGAATGATGTGTTGTGTTGAATTACTACGGTCTTGGTTTGTATGTCGAGAGTTGGTTGAAATCCTTCGTGATTTCCGGACTACCGGGATTATGGGAGCTTAAGTACAGGAATTTGATCACTTCGGTGATTGTTTTTGTACTTACGTTCTTATAATTTGGTCGGTTCTGTTACATTTATCATGGTAGCATGAAATCTAAAAGATTGTTTGATTTGCTATTTTGTACACCAGCATGGGTTATTCTCTCATGACTAAAACTGTCATAATTCAGAGAGATTAAGATATTGTAGTACAGAGACAACAGACTGCTTCCATTCTAGAACATGTAAATGATGTCCCTGACGATAATTAGTGAAAATACAGGTCCAAACTATGCAAGATATCACTGGTCTTCAGATCAAGACAATGAAATTGATAGCAAACAATAGTGTTAACTGCACATAATGAAAAAAAAATAACACAAAAAGCAAACAATATTGTACTGCAAGGTGTTAACTGCACATGAATTCAGATTTTGGTCCATGTCAGATGATTGACAATAAGCCATTAGGAATATGAAAATCGATAGCCCAATTAGAAAATAGAAATGAAACAAAGAAAGGTCATGCCAGGTTACTTTGTCTAGCATTTTAAATCTTCAGACACTCAAAATGGGGAAAGCCAAAGAACTAGACCGCTACATATGTAAACCCAAACCATATCTAGATTAGCAATCAGTGTACCATTGAACTAGTGTCAAGAACTGCAAATGATGACTGAACAAGGTTCAGCTACTTGTTACATGGAGACTAAGACAAAGTTAACCTGAAAATGTTAGTTCAGAGAAGGATCATATAATCTAGCCTGATTCATATCAACCTTTTCCTCTCTAGCTCTTTCCCTTTCTTTCTATGTTAGCTGCTACCTACTTTACAAAGAACCTTGCTGATACAGGGCAAGCATCTCTATAATCAATCAAGTGTTACTTCCATTGTTCCATCTGCTGACACTGACACATACATAAATTTAGTGTTACCTAGTTTGCTAGAATGCAATATACATACCAGAAAGTAACTATAACATAAATACACAAAGACTCTGAAACTGCATGTGTTCTGAACCTTATATACACATAAAAACTCTCTGAATTGTACCTGCATACTGTTCCAAGACTGTAGGCATCACTACATGTGTGCATACTATATACCACATGTTCTAAGGAGTGTGTATCAGATATCTAGTATTTTATTCTCTCAGATCATATATATTTTATATAACAAGCAAATAATTCCTCGCAAAAGAAATAGTCATCATACATATATGCATGCCTGTTCTACAATTGTTTGATGGAGATCGAAGCATACAGTTGTAATGTATTAGCGCTACTACTCATTCACATGGAAGGAAGCCGACAAGGTACTATCAATGCTGTACAGAAGTTATCAAGGAGACTAGCAGAAGATCGACATGGACATGGTGCATCTATTGATTAGCTAGAAGAACAGCTACAGAGAAGAACACAAATACAAGAACGAGATGGGGGTAGAAGAATGTGAGTGGACAATATCTGAATGGATTCTTGCCGAAGAGGATTTGATCGTCGGGGGCATGGATTTTCTCATCCTCGCGTGGATACCCTCCTCGCCGCCAACAGCTCGGGGACGCCGCCGCGACCCACAAGGAACCCTCGGCGAGGCAGAGCACATCACTGGACACCGGGTTCGATTGTGCTGTAGCACTAATCCCATGATTCTGCATCACACGACATGCTAGATCTATTGATTCACGCAAGCATGTACCTGGAGATCGATTCGCTAGCCTTTTGGAATGTTCGCACAAGAATCGAAAAATACAGGCGAGATGGGACTCGAAGAAGGCGGATTGAGGATACCTCGATTCAAACTTCTTCGTCGCGGATTTGTTAGTGGTGGCCTTGATTCGTTCTTTGTCCCGTTGATTCACTCCGCGCCGGTCTATGATTTGCTCGGCGCCACCGCCACCAGGGAAAAATCGGCGCCGCCGAGTCGAGGGAGCGGAGGGGCGACCGAGCGTGAGACGTGCCCGATAGTTGTCGTGTTATTTTCCAGACCCCCTCACACGATTGTTTTTTTTACACTGGTTTTGGCCAAATACAGGTGTAAAATTAATAGATTCACAACTCATCCAAACAGCAGTTTTCGAATCAGCTTGTAAAAATTTTCAGACCTGTAATTTACACAGGTTTTGAGCTTAAAACTAGCCCTCCAAACAGGCCCTAAGTTTTACAGAAAGCTTTAAGTTACAAAGTATGCGGGAGGTGCATCACCCTGTTGTATAGAAACGCCTCTGAACTGCATTACATTTCATTCCTCCTCGACGTGTGTTCTCAGAATGTGATTCCTCATGAAAGCAGAAATATCTTTAGACTTACAAGAAAGGTGCTCGGCCTCCAGACATTGCAGTTAAACCTGCACATGCAAATCCAAGCGGTTGCCTTAAAAAAATTAACTGCTTTTATAATGAATGTTTTGTTGAACATCAGTCATGGTAAACATTTAGCGCGATCATGGTATACATTTATATAGGCTTTTTCAGTGATTTCATTGTGAACATCTGGCTGTTCAATGCTCAAATAATCGTGTTTTGTGTGTACACAACTCTAGCGCGTGCTTCTGCGCCCTACTTGCTCGCGACAGTGTGACTGTGTTGTCTATCTATATAGCCTAATGGGCCAAAGCGTGCAGAAACAATAATGAAGATTCAACAGCTATGGTATCACTTAAGATTCCTCGTCAAGAACCTGCGCTAAACTCTTCGGCATGATCAGATCACATGATCTGTTGGAAGATTATCAGAGCAATTTAGAAGTCGGGATGCTATGTAGGGACGCCGGGTCTCATGGGCGGGCGGTGCGGCGCGGCAGCAGCAGTCGCTGGCCAGAGCTATGGCCGATGGGGCGGTGGGGGAGGAAGACGAAGAAGATGAGGAGGAGAGGACAGGTCGTAGTGGGCCTGCGTTAGGTAGCTTCCGGTTTCCACAATACCCCGGTGAGAAAGATGGGTGCTTGTTTCCACAAAGCCCCGGAGAGAAAAGAGCCCCGGAGAGAAAGAGGGTGCTTGTTTCCACAAAGCCCGAAGAGAAAGAGGGGGTGCATTGCAATTGCAAGCCCTCGTGAGGAGGGATTTTAGAATGTTTTGCGCTTTGCCGCGGCATGCGACAAGGAGAGGCATGAACAGATTTGGGCAAGACTTTAGGAACAACTTCTCTCTGACTCGATTTGTGCTAAAACTGATTATTTTTCCACTTGCTATCCTCTATGGAAATTTGCACCTACACCTGGTGCCTTTTGTAGTTGGTTGTTCATTTGTGCACTTGTGCTATGCGAAATAATAACACATCTAATCATAAATAAATCTTGGCTAAACCTGTGTGATCGCTAAGAGATCAAGCCACTAACAGCTCACGCCCACGCGTTACAGGGCCTTACTTTGTTGCTCACTCGAGCACAGACAGTGGCGGATACAGAACATGATTGAAGGGTGACTGATCTCTTCTTCTTCCTCTCTCTCTCTCTCTCTCTCTCCATTTTTCTTCTTTCCTCCACCTCTTCTTCTCCCTCACCCTCCCCATATTTTCATTGATGCACCAGCCGTAGGGGGGACTGGAGCCCCCCAGCCCCCCTGTAGATCCGCCCCTGAGCACAGAGGCAACAAAATCTTATCTTTACTCCCTCTATTCCAAATTATAAGTCATAAATTATAAGTTATTTTAACTTTTTTTTGGTATGTCTGTTTTGCTATGCATTTAGATATAATGAATGTCTAGATACATAGCAAGTTCTATGTATCAAAAAAGTCAAAGCGACTTATAATTTGGAACGGATGGAGTATATTTGCTATAGTCGTAACACTGACAATTTTCACACAAATTTGTTGACATATAAGCTTCAAGACACCAATGATATTATGAGTTAGCAATAAAAACAAAATTGCAAATCAAGCATCATGGAGAAGCTAAGAATACGTGGCTTCTACTAGCTTCCTCACCTTCCCTATCTCCTCAAAGCCAAAGTAAATTATTTTACCTAGAAGTCTGGAACTAGCTACTCGACCAGATTTCAACTTCTCTACGAGCGTGTTTGTTTGCCTGATCGTGGGCCACAACCTGGCTATGCACCCGACGTGGCTGGACTGCACCCGGACGTGTTTATTTTCGTTTCTCGTGGGCTCAGCCACGCGCTGACTCTCTCCGGCCATTTTGAGCATTTTGGGCAAGATGTAGTTCCCCAACTCTTTTGTTGCATGGACCTCATATAAACCATGCAAACAAACATAATCTCCTACGAACCTAGTTTACCTGGGCCACTGCAAACAACACAACAGGTTTCAGCTTGTAGACCGGCCTTCTCCTATCTTGACTGGGCTTGTTTGAACGAGCCATCCAGGCAAACAAACATGTCCTACTTGTAGAAAAACTTGTGCTTCGGCTCTATCAAAGAAGTTAGAGCCATAGCCATTTCTGAAGAAGCGAGAGCCAAGTGCCAAAATCAAGTACGGAGTGTTTCAAATATATATTGCCTATTGGACTCTCAAACGAAACAATGTTTGCTATAAAGCTAGTTCATGCATCAATTAAATACCTACTATTTATTTATGTAGTGCTATGCATAAAAGTTTTTCGGAAAAAATATGAAATTTGGTACATCTATATTTGAGATTGATAGACATCCACAAAACATAAAAGTTTAAAGTCACTTTAGTTTAACTAAAAAAATGATAAGTTGCTGGTACCAAGTCTTAACTTAATTTTCTTCATGGATTTATATATAACATGAAGCATAGGTGTACCAAGTTTTATTCTTTTGGAAAACTATATAATATCTATAGATTTAGATAATTTAATATTTCCAATGTTTTGTGTGTGCTCGGTAGATTTGCCTGCTCGCCTAGCCTTATCTGCATGGGCACTGGCGGAGGGCAGTGGAGGCGAACCTGGGCTATGCCCCCCTAGATTCATGTCCTCCTGATGCATAGGTTTTCTCCCATTGCAAAACTAGAAGATAGAATGCAGATTATGTTTGTTCGTGTCCTGAGAGAGATCAATGCTAGCAGTCAACACTGCTAGAGCAAATGGCAGGCAGCAATACCAACCGGAATCAACTACTAATTAGCCCCCCTTGATCTACTTGCATGCTACGGCACTGTACATGTGCAAGCTTTACTTTGCCTGGTCAGGTGAACCAATTTGGCTCTCCTGCTTTAGCAAGGATAATCTTGCTCCCACAGATACAACAACCAAACAAGTTAGCTGCTCAACATTTTTAGCTCAGCATGAGTAGTAACGGGCAAACAAACCAAGTACGCCTTTTATACCTTCGCACGTAGTTTACAGGAGGAAGAAGATACTTGGGCCTTATCCAGTTCCTCTAAAGTTTACTCTCTATCATATTTGATACATACACAGAATACACGGAGTATTAAATATAGACTAAAAAATAATTAATTATATAGTTTGCTACTAATTTATGAGACAAATTTTTTAAGCTTAATTAGTCTATGATTTGATAATGTGATGCTACAGTAACACATGTTCTAATGATGGATTAATTAGGCTTAATAAATTCGTCTCGCGGATTACTGACGGATTGTATAATCCTAACACCCCATGCAACATTCCATGTAACACTCGACGTGACACCTCAAAACTTTACGCACTAAATTTAAACAAAGCCTTATTTCTATTTCTTTCATGGGGTGGTTCGCATGACTCAAAGTTCTTGACAAGAAAGAGATGAGATCCCCTTTTTCCTGAAGAAAAACAAGAAATCAACTCCATTTTAGTATATACATGGAAATGCAAGAAAAAAAACCAAATTATATATACCAAGAACAAAAAGGAGAAAATATCTTATCTCATCTCTCTCCCCGCCCTCCCAGGAGTCCCAGCTCGAGACAGCCACAGCCAGGAGCTCCGCCTCCACGCCTCCACCCTGCAGCTTCTCCACGTGACCTCACACATTCACAGTGCCTCGCTGCCCCGCAGCCTCAGCCTCTCATGTCTCTCCTCGCCTCCCCCACGCCGTTCGGCGCGGCCGCCATCTGCCGCCGCGTCGCCCCGCTTCCTCTCCTCACTGGAGGCGGTCGCGCCGCGCTGCACGTGGCCCTCGCGCGCCGCGGCGGGGTCTCGTCCCGCACGCAGCGGCGCCTCGAGGAACGCGGAGGCAAGAAGCGCCGCGGCGGGGTCGCGGCGCCCGACGTGGACGAGGACGCCGCGGAGGCGGGGGCGGCGGAGTGGGAAGGGGAGCCGCTGGGGTTCGAGGTGTCGACGGAGCCCATGCCGCAGCTGCCGGACCCGGAGACGCCCGACTTCTGGGAGGGACCTCAGTGGGAGGCCCTCGGCTTCTTCGTGCAGTACATGTGGGCGTTCGGCGTCGTCTTCGGCGTGAGTGCCTCCTTCTCTCCATTATCCTGCACCACTAGCTGGGTGTTCAGTAGTGGAAGCATAAATCTTTTTCCCCGCAAGATATCGCGCTAATTGGACACGTCCATGACTTCATTATCTCTACGTAGAACTGCCCTGCATATAGAAACTATAATAATTTGACACCATGAACCAATTGCATTCTAAAGTTTTAAACGTTAGCGGAGCACTTTTGACTAGAAAATTGAGTATTGCAGTATAATAGTGTGCGTTTGTCTTCAGCTTGGTGTGTAACTTCACGCACAACAGAATCCCTTTGAAGTGCCAGACAACTATTCTTTCGTTTCACCAGCTGTCCACTCCTGAGTATTTGCAGTACCTTCCTTTCCGGTGGCTATAGGCTGTGAAAGAATGTGTTACCGAAAACATTCATGAAGTTGTGCATTGAATTAGACAATCCTGATTTTTGGTAATTAGCTGCAGCCATACATCCTTGCTGAAGCCTGAACTTGATTGTCATGGAAACTGCCAGTGATTTCCAAAACAAACTGAACAATTTACACTTTACAGACACAATTCCTTGACTAATATTCACACCTTTTGCGAGTTCTCACTTGCCGATTAATGTCGCTTGCTTGTGCAGCTCATTGCTTGTGGTGTCGCTGTGGCTACCTACAACGATGGGGCAACAGATTTCAGAGACACGCCTGCTTACAAGGAATCCCAATCACAGGAGTTCCCTGAGGAGTCAGAATCATCAAGCGCTGATGTGTTCGAAGGCAATCCAACTGAGGTAGCGCCAGCTCTTGAGTAGGACTGTAGGAGGCACGGGGGAGAAGACTTGTCTCTCTATTCATGCTATTATAGCCTATAGGGCTTTGCGTTTGCAATAGGCAATAAGACATGTAAAAGGCTTGGTTCAAATCTTGATGCTAAGAAAATTGTCTGGTTAATATTGTGTACTGAATTTCCCCTTAGAATCAAATATAGATGGCTAGTGGTGATAGGATTCAACTGTACTTTATACCCAAAAGTAGGGAAACGAAAGAGAGCAAGCATTGCTGTCTTCCCTGTATTTTGCATTCATCCTGCCTCTACGATGGCTTTTCTGGCACATAATCCAAGGGAAATGTATAATTCCTAATTCAAATAATTTTTCACAAATTACATTCTGTACCGGCACAATCTATAATTCAAAGGAACGTGTGGCATTATCAGATTCTGTTTTTTTTAGTGTTCTAGGCTGCGGCTGGAGCTCAGTTCTTTTCAAACTCTCAGAATGCATTGTCAGATTCAGGCTTTTTTTAGAGTTCTAGGTGGCGGCTGGAGCTCAGTTCAGCTTCAAACTCTCAGAATGCATTATCAGATTCAGTTTGGATGATCTTTTACCTATAACGGCATTTGCTCTCCCAACTACTGCTATAGAATGGCCTGTAGCTTCTGAATCGTCTGGCATGTAGTTTGTGCTTTATTGCACATCATCTTTGTATATCTCAACAGCTAGTGAGCACCCAAAAGTTACCCAAAGGGGAGGCACTGCTGTATACAGAGCTAAAAGCTTGGCTGAGTTGGCTCAACCGCTGAAGGCCCAACCAACCCAATACCCACGGGACGAGCACCGGAGCACACAAAAGAGCCATTGCCTGAACGGAATTCCCAGGCAGACGGGGGACCATCGTTTAAAAGTGAAAATGTACGCGTTAGTCATTACACGCTGCTGTTCTTGAGCAATGCAATAACTTTCATGATCCGAGACAAAAAGAGTACGAGGCCGGCCTGGCGGCCGCTTTGCAGAGCTCGCTCACACGATCCATGGCGCTGGTGGTTGCGCACGAGAAAGCTACACGGTGGCCGTCCGTACGTCCCCTACATATTCTTGCTGCCCGCTTGCCATTCCCCGGCAACTGAAAGCCGCGTACGCATCCATTAGGCTGGTGACGACCAATGGCTGCGTACGCGGTGACCGCGGTGGAGGAGGCGGCGCAGCTGGTGACCCTGCTGGCGCCTCTGCTCGTCGTGGCGCTCGTCGCCGCGGTGATCGCGTCGGCGTGGGCGGATGGGGGCATGCGCGGGGCCGAGGCGCAGGTGGACGCGCAGGCCGGGGAGTGGGCGCGCTACGTGTTCGGCGCGGAGGCCGCGGAGTCCGCCGCGCCGCGCCCACTCCCGGTGGCGTCCCAAGGGGAGCACGGTTGAGCTATATAACGGTAGACTGGCGCGTACATCACAGTTTGTTTTTTCTCGCTGATTTTTTTTTTGGCGCGTTCCAGCCTTCCAGATAGATGGACGCATGCAATCCATCTCGTCTACAGTCTACACGGATCAGATATTATTGATCCAAGGTCGTTGCAAGTGTCATTCTATAGATTTCTAGTGTACTAGGGTGCTAATGCCTAATGTATGTACCATTAGATTCATGTATATCTGAAAAACGGAAATGGAATTTACTAGTACTACTACCATGGCCTTCACTTTACGGAGAGAAGTTTTTTACAACGCATCATTGATTCCCCCCGAACACCCAGAAAACTCTACGACGCGCCAGCCGGAATGCTCTATATGGATCACCTCGCGAACGCGAACACACTACAGCTCGTTCACGTCATCCTCGTCCGCGGCGCTGGCCGACCCGGCCGACTTCTCGTACACCTGCTTGATAACTGGGCCGCACACCTCCTCCACCTCCCTGAGCTTCTCCTCGTAGACCTCCTTCTCCGCCGTTCGTCCCGCGGCGCCGTCCTGCTCCTCCAGCCACTCCAGCGCCTCCGCCAGGGCGGTCTCCATCCGCTCCCGGTCCTCCTCGCCGATCTTCCCCGCCATGCCGCCGGCGTCCCGCACCGTGGCGCGGACGCGGTACACGTAGTTCTCCAGACGGTTCCGCGCGTCGACGCGCTCCCGGACGCGGCGGTCCTCCTCCGCGAACTCCTCGGCCTCGCGCACCATCCGGTCGATCTCCTCCTGGCTGAGCCGGGCTTTGTCGTTGGTGATGGTGATTGACTTGGACCGCCCGCCGGCCTTGTCCGCCGCGGTCACGTGGAGGATGCCGTTCTCGTCCACCTCAAAGGTCACCTCGATCTGCGGCACGCCGCGGGGCGCCGGCGGGATGCCCGTCAGGTCGAACCGCCCCAGCTCGCGGCAGTCCTTGGTCAGGCTCCGCTCGCCCTCGAACACCTTGATCGAGACGGTCGTCTGGTGGTCCTCGTAGGTCGTGAACACCTGCGACTTCTTCACCGGGATCCTCGTGTTCCGCGGGATCAGCTTCGTCATCACGCCGCCGGCCGTCTCAATCCCCAGCGTCAGCGGCGTCACGTCGAGCAGCAAGATGCCTGTCCATCAGTCCAAGAACAACGAGAGAATGGCTTGTCAGCGTCGAAGCATTACATCACCACAAATTGATTACACACAAAAGCAAGTGAAAGCACTATTACCTTTGGTCTCGGCGCCTCCCTCGCCGCTGATGATGCTGCCCTGGACGGCGGCTCCATAGGCCACGGCCTCGTCGGGGTTGATCCCCTTGTTGGGCTCCTTGCCGTCGAACATCTCCGTAAGGAGCTCCTGCACCTTGGGGATCCTGGTGCTGCCGCCAACGAGTACAATCTCGTCGATGTCGGACTTCTTGAGCTTGGCGTCGGCGATGGCCTTCTTGACGGACCCCAGCGTCTTCTTGAACAGGTCCATGTTGAGCTCCTCGAACATGGCCCTCGTCAGCTGCTCCGAGAAGTCGACGCCGTCGAACAGGGACTCGATCTCGACGCGCACCTGGTGCTGGTTGCTGAGCGCGCGCTTGGCACGCTCGCACTCGCGCCGCAGCTTGCCCAGCGCGCGGCCGTCCTTGCTGATGTCCTTCCCGTGCTTCCGCTTGATGAGGCGGATGAAGTGGTCCATGACTCGCTGGTCGAAGTCCTCGCCGCCGAGGTGCGTGTCGCCGCTGGTGGCGAGCACCTCGAAGACGCCGTGGTCGAGGCTGAGCACGCTGACGTCGAAGGTGCCGCCGCCGAGGTCGTACACGAGCACGTTCATCTCCGCGCCCTTCTTGTCCAGCCCGTACGCGATCGCCGCCGCCGTGGGCTCGTTGATGATCCGCGGCACGTTGAGCCCCGCGATGGTGCCGGCGTCCTTGGTCGCCTGCCGCTGCGCGTCGTTGAAGTAGGCCGGCACGGTGACGACGGCGTCCGTGACGCGCTGGCCGAGGTAGGACTCGGCCGTCTCCCGCATCTTGGACAGGATCATGGCACTGATCTCCTCGGGGCTGAACGTCTTCTTCTCGCCGCCCTTCATCGGCACCTCCACGTACGGCTTGCCGCCCTTGTTCACCACCTTGTAGGGGAGGTACTTGACGTCCCGCTGCACCTCCTCGTCGTCGAACCTCCGGCCGATGAGGCGCTTGATGTCGAAGATGGTGCGCTGCGGGTTGAGCGGCGCCTGGTTCTTGGCGGCCTCGCCGACGAGGCGCTCGTCGTCGGTGAATGCCACCCACGACGGCGTGATCCGGTTGCCCTGGTCGTTGGCGACGATGTCCACGTGCCCGTTCCGGTACACCCCGACGCACGAGTACGTGGTGCCCAGGTCGATGCCGATCACCGGCCCCGACGCCGCTTTCCCCATCTTCCCCTTCCGTGCCTCCGCGCCATCAGCCACCCCGCACAAGTACCCTGAGCAAACAAGAGAGAGCAGAACGAGAGCTAGAATAGTTGGCTTCGTCCTCATCGCCGTCATCACCGGATGAGTTGTTCGGATGTTCAATTCGTCTCGTCACTTGCGAGCTTTGCCTTGGTTGATTGATTCTTCTGTGATCCTGCAACGGCAGGCGCTGGAATTATATAGGTTCTGGGCTTCTGGCCGTGGCCGCGATGAGCGTGGTAGTCGCCAGAGTGTTCTGGCCCGTGCCGGACCTCCACCTCATAGGGCACCGTAAAAGACGGTCCACGTGAGGTACCCAATCCTGCGTCGCCACGTAGCAGGGTCGCGGTGCGATCAGCTACTTCGATCTGGCCAGAACGTTCGGGGTCCTGACTCCTGAGTCCCACGCTGGTGCGCTAGCCGCTAACCGACGGGGCGGACGAGGCCTAGTTTTTCTTAGTCTTCTTGAATTAACACAACACCAACCCATCCTCTTCGACAACAATATATAATGTGAATGCAGCTTCACTCCTAGATGCACGAAGAACAGATGGTGTTGATAGAGAAATCTTGAAAAGTACGATTAACTTATTTATAATCGGCTTCTAAATTTTGCCCTGCATACGTCGGCCTTGGTGTAATGTCAAACCCAACGTCAATTTACTCACATGGGTTGGCCGACGCAATTCCCTGTTCAAACAGAATTTACACTACATGATGATATGGAGCTGATCATCAATCGTCTCTAGAGAAACAGGAACAAAGCCTCCTCTAATGACTCAAAACCAGCAAGGTCTCTCCCTAACCAGCAAATCATATCATCATGCCCCCTAAGCAAAGGGGCATTGGCCGTGGTATGAGCCGATGAGTCTGCATGGACGATCCTAACTTCATTATTCACCCACTAAATGAGGAACTGGTGCGAGCTAGAAGGCACACATCGATTACCATGAATCCATTCGCGCCCAAGAATTAAACTGTAGCTCCCTAGCACCTCTGCAACGAAGAAAACAATGGCCAGTGTTTTGCTTCCGATAGTAAGCTTTATCAAGGCAAATCCCTAGGCTGAAATAGAATTTCTTCCAACACCTTAGACTGTCCTCCTGGTCTTAATCAGCTCCTCATCATATCCGCCAAGCTTCTTATAAAGTGAATATAGCATTAGATTCACCATGGCTCTATTATCCACCAACATGTTGTTGACTAGTTTGCCATTAATGAAGCCCTTCACATGCAGTGGCTTGAGGTGATTCACGTGGTCTGCTGGCTTCTGGAAAATAGCTTGACCTCCAGAAAGCTTCTCAACACCGGTAGGTACCAGATCAACAACAGCGGGAACCAAATCAACTGGAGATACCCTGGAGGCACCTAGGCCTGAGAAAGTCGGCTCAGCCGACTCTAAAGTCGGCTTAGCCGACTGGGGGTTAGCTAGGGCAGTAAGTACATGGGGAGTCAGCTCGGCCAACTTTGAGCAGGCAGCTGGTTCTTTCTTGCTTGATTGAGGGAAAATTGGATCCTTGTTGAAGATTTCTTTCCCCATGTTTGTTAGCTCTTCTTCCTTAAGCTTCTTGCAACGAGCACGCTGGAGTTTGCGCTTTTGTGTTCTCGACAAACCTGAAGGGCACCATGTCGGTTGGAAGTTCTCAAGAGCCATGTGCTAATCCAGGTTTCATGATTATTAACATCAGCACCCTTTGATATCTTCTCCACATCAGATTGATCCAAATTATCAATGACAATTGGTTCTTCACTTTCTTTGATTGGAGCACCTGCAGGGCCGATTTTGATGACTATTTGCTCATCGGCCTTTCTTGTGGGATTAATTAGAACTTCCTTATCCCACAACACATATACTTGCTTTGCTGATGCCTTACCCTTTTGTTGGACCTGATTAGCAAGTTTAACCAAAACTGGCTTAATTGGTCCTGCCTTGCTGGAGCTTGATTGGTCGTAGCTCAATCGACTTTGAGGGACACACCGTTACTCATTGTGAGCTACACCAGCACACATCCTCCATCGATGAGGATTTTGACGTATTAATGGGTAAGGAATCAACACTCCATCTTTACATGTGTGCTGCAATTTTGTTTGCATCTAGCTTGACCGATTTGGGAAATTGGTCTTGCTGATTTTTTTTCTGACCACCAACATTAAAATCAGTTTGGCTGACTTTTAAAGTCGGCCTAGTCGATCCTCTTTGAACAATAGTGTTAGTGGTTGATTTCTGCTTGTCCACGGGAGTTTGGGCTTGCCCCCCGAGCTCAGAAGATTTGATAGCGATCTTAAGGCTCTCCTGATTATCATTGGACTTTTCTAGCACTACCTCGCGATCTAAAACTCCCTTTCCCTTCTTAGGTTCTTTAGGCTCGCCGATTATCACATTTTTTCCAATAATGGAATCGGCTTGCTCCAGCCATACCAAGAATGCTGGATTATTGATCTTCAGAGTTTTAGCCATGAAAAGTGTTTTTTTGCAAGACAAAGGGTGTGCATCTCCGTCATGCGTAGCTTGCATGTCCAATTCTGCCTCTTTTGATTTCCAAAACCGATTAATAAATTTTTGTGAATCGGTTTGA
Source organism: Miscanthus floridulus (assembly GCF_019320115.1). Taxonomy (NCBI): domain Eukaryota; kingdom Viridiplantae; phylum Streptophyta; class Magnoliopsida; order Poales; family Poaceae; genus Miscanthus; species Miscanthus floridulus. The sequence goes on from NC_089581.1 coordinate 23,189,364, forward strand.
GAGGCATCATATGAAGCCTCAGGCATTGGAACCATGCACGATGACTTTGGAGAGCTAGACAACACTATAATATGAGGCAATGAAGCATGTGGTGCTGCTGTCTCGTCATTGGTTTGAGAAGTACAAACCAAATTGGGTGTATATGTAGTAGTAGGAAGAATAGTGCTAACCCCTCCTGAATTAGTCCTATAGGTTTTAGGCGCTGAAGAGACCAATTTGGATTTCTTCCTAAAAATAAGTTTGCCATTTTGATCAATATAACAATAAGACAACCTCTTGCTAGGAGGTATAGTGTAAGCCCCTCCTAAATTGGTCCTATCGGTTTCAGGTGCTGAAGAGACCAATTTGGATTGACTCTTTAAAATCAACCCGTCATGCTGATCAAAATAATACATCCTCTCAGCAGGAAGTTTAGTGCTAACCCCTCCTGAATTGGCCCTATCGGTTTCGGACGCCGAAGAGACCAATTCAGATTGATTATAAAAAACAAACCTGCCATGTTGATCAAGATCATAGTGAAACGGCCTCTCATGTTGAGGTTGACCAAAAGCCGGGGCCGATTGACTAATGTGACTAATATATGCATCATGAGGTAAAGTAGCAATAGGAGCACCAAACTTTCTTTCCTCTAACTCATCTAATCTAGACATAAGCATAACCATAGTATGAAAAGAGGAAAATCTTCATCTATTCCAAGTGCTTTTACCTCAGCTATGATTGTAGACTTGATGATGCTCTCCTGACCCATTGGACCGGTGAACTCGTCGTTGCGACCGTTGTTCCACATCTTGATAGAAGGGGATCAAGACCAGATGCTATCGGCCTTTTAGGCCATATGCAACGGTAATGATAAACACAAGAAGGATAGATTGGAACTAACAAATTGGCTAGGTCACAGAGATCGGTTATAGGAGATAGCCGAACCAATCGTTCCCAACGGAGTCGTCAAAAAATGTGTTGATGCTTAATTAGGTCACACACTTGATAAGGAGCTAGATCGCTCAATGTAGGGCCTAGTCGATTTTTAGATTGGCCAGCACCTAGGGGATGTACACACCTGAACCTTGTGCCTCCAGCGATGAGTGCGATACGCAAGACACGTCGCTGGAGGAGTCTCGTCGGGAGCGTGATACGCAAGACACGCCGATGAGGTCTCTTGAAACCCGAAACCCCACACACCCGGGAGGGACCTCGTCGGAGCATACGGCGACTATGAGCTGCTCTAGCTGGCCTGACCGCTCTAGAGCATCGTTGTCGTCAATCCTATAGCCATGCAGCACCGACGAAGAACGAGGATAAGGGGTAGATTGGGAAAAGAGGGTAAAAATAGGTAGTAGATTGATTTGTTGTGTTTTTGTGTCGATTGGATAGATGGGAACTCAATCGGCCATGATCCTCTCATGTATATAGAAGGGGTGGTCTTATCCGAGAAGAAAACATCTCCAAGACTTATTTTTCAAGTTTCCTACGAGTTTGGAATAGTTCGGATCGGAATCCAAAAGAGCAGATCCGAACTAGGTTTTTTATTAGCTCTGTCGGAAGTTCCGACGAACTCCCAACGTGGGGATAACCTTGGGCACCCGAGCAGGTTTTTTCAGGCTTCCCGGATGTCTCGATAACTGTCGGAACTTCCGACTTGGGTCGGAACTGCCGACAACGGAGCATCTTCCCGGGGCATAACTCCTTCATCCGGACTCCGAATTGGACGTTCTATATATGTTTTTTAACCATCTCGACGAGAGGAATGCAATGGTGAAGTCCATTTCATATTTTAACAACTTCACAAAATGGACAATTGGTTGCCAACAGGCCTGTAACTTCTAAATCGTCTGGCATGTAGCACAAATTTTTATGTTCACTTGAGAAATTGTCACAAAGAGAAAACTGTTCCTATTTTAGAATAATTTCGTTATAGATTTACACAAAAAATGTTTTTGGTTTGTGAAATTGTTATATGTTCTTATGAAAATGGCTTATATCTTCAATAGAAAATGTTCAACCTTAATAAAATATAAAAAGTTCCATTTGCTCATTTTACTATATACCCATAAATATCGTTATTATTTATATCATTTAAAACCAATGTTGTACTAGCCATTGAAAGTGTCCCATGAAGAGGATAGATATGAAATTAAGAAGAATTTATATCTAATAATAAAGAGACAAAATTTCAGCCCATTTTTCGTCCATCCATTTTTTTCGTGCACCTCTCTAACTAAATCACCCTGAATGTGAAAAATTATCCCTGCTCGCTACACAGGGCTTCTTAAGGTAATATGGATAGCTAGGAATCCTAATCCTAATCCAAATAAATTCTTCCGATTTTGAGTAACAATCCTAATCCGAATAGAAAAGAATTGGATAGCTAGGAATTCTAATCCAAATACATTCTTCCCCCTTCTGAGTAACAATCCTAATCCGAATAGAAAAGAATAAGAGTAGAAATATATATTTGTATCTGTATCTTTAATAATAATTAATAATTGTATTACAAGTGGTTTCTTGGTCTCTGTCCAAACCTATGCATGACTCATTCTCAGGTATTTTTTGCCCGTCCATCTGAGAGACCGAAGAGTTTCTTCTTTTGTCCGTTTTTCTATTCCGCTGCCCTGTTTGATAGATTTTTGTCAGATTTAAATTCGTCTTGTATACGCGTACACTCGTATTTGCGTGTATCACCGGGCATGCAAAAATACATAGAAAATGTACATACTCGACATGTGCATGCATGCTCGACATGTTTATGTATGGGAAAGAAACAAGCCACCATGGCTGGAACGCCCGGCGGCCTTGCGTACAACGTGAGCTGGCCATGGTATACGTACGTGTATCAGGCTATTCACTACACTAGATTTTTACACGAGGAACGGGAGCATTTTTATTGCAGGGGTGGCTGGGGTTGGAGGCGCCCCTACAGTGGACGTCATCGGACTCCAGCAGCCCAGCCGCCCCTACAGATGGCAGTGTAGGGGTGGCTGATAATCTGAGCCGCCTCTACAGTTGGGGTTGATATATAGAGGCGGCTCAATCACCAACCGCCCCTGCAGTGCCCATTTGTCTTTTTTCAAGTTTCAAAATTTGAAAGGTTCAAATTTAGTCAAATGATAAGATAACCAAAATAAAAGTTGTAGATATTGATGAGTTGAACAACTTTTGTATTCATCACTTTTACATCTGAAATCATTTAGGGTTTTAAAATTTGATTTGAACTTATCAAATTTCAATTTTTAAAATGTGTAAAACATTGTCACATCTAAATTTGATCAAACTTAAATGCTGAAGCATGATTTTAGAAATTTTTAGAAAAAAAACATCACATTTGGAGTTAATATGAGGGAGAACAACTAGTTACAAAGTTTACCTACAGATTAAAAAGAGAAATCACACTATTCTAAATGATCCTTATATGATCATAGTGAACAATGTGATTTCTTTTTTTAATCTGTGGGTCAACTTTGTAACTAGTTTTTCTTCCTTATACTAACTCCAAATCTGATGATTTTTTTCCTAAAATTTTCTAAAATCATTCTCTATCAATTTATTTTGTTGGTTTTGTCAATATATACATATGAAAAGTTTGACCAATTTAAATTTTGAATTTAAAAAAATGCAACTTCAGACAAGATTTTGGTACCCCAAATGATTTCAGCTGAAAAAGTGATAAATACCAAAGTTGAATAACTCATCAAGATCTACAACTTTTGTATTGCTCATTTTCTTCATATGATAAAGTGGTAATGACATTGTTCACAAATATGACACATCTCTCGTAAGGTTTTATAAACTATATGAGACATGTGTAAGATTAGTGAACAATGTGTGCTAAGAATTTGTCAAATGAAGAAATGACCAAAATAAAAGTTGTAGATATTCATGAGTTGAACAACTTTGGTATTCATCACTTTTTATGTTGAAATCAATTTGGGTCTCAAATTTTGGTTCGAACTTGTTGTTTTTTCAAAATTTCAAATTTAAAAGGTTCAAATTTTATCAAATGACAAGATGACTAAAATAAAAGTTGTATATCTTGATGAGTTGAACAACTTTTGTATTCATCACTTTTACATCTCAAATCATTTAGGATTTTAAATTTTGGTTTCAACTTGTCAAATTTTAAATTTTAAATTTTAAAATGTGTAAAACATTGTCACATCCAAGTTTGATCAAACTTAAATGCTGAAGCATGATTTTAGAAATTTTTAGGAAAAAACCATCATATCTGGAGTTAGTATGAGGGAGAACAACTAGTTACAAATTTTACCCACAGATTAAAAAGAGAAATCACACTATTCTAGATGTTACATGATCCTAGTGAACAGTATGATTTCTTTTTTTAATCTGTGGGTCAACTTTGTAACTAGTTTTTCTTCCTCATACTAACTCCAAATTTGATGATTTTTTCCTAAAATTTTCTAAAATCATTCTGTATCAATTTATTTTGTTGGTTTTGTCAATATATACATATAAAAAGTTTGAGCAATTTAAATTTTGAATTTCAAAAAAAATGCAACTTCAAACAAGATTTTGGTACCCCAAATGATTTCAGCTGAAAAAGTGATAAATACCAAAGTTGAATAACTCATCAAGATCTACAACTTTTGTATTGGTCATTTCTTCATATGATAAAGTGGTAATGACATTGTTCACAAATGTGACACATCTCTCATAAGGTTTTATAAACTATATGAGACATGTGTAAGATTAGTGAACAATATGTGCTAAGAATTTATCAAATGAAGAAATGACCAAAATAAAAGTTATAGATATTCATGAGTTGAACAACTTTGGTATTCATCACTTTTTATGTTGAAATTAATTTGGGTCTCAAATTTTGGTTCGAACATGTCGTTTTTCAAAATTTCAAATTTTGTCAAATGACAAGATGAATAAAATAAAAGTTGTAGATATTAATGAGTTGAACAACTTTGGTATTCATCACCTTTTATGTTGAAATCATTTTGGGTCTCAAATTTTGGTTCAAACTTGTTATTTTTTAAAATTTAAAAGGTTCAAATTTTGTCAAATGACAAGATGACCAAAATAAAAGTTGTAGATCTTCATGACCTCTACAATTTGATGTTTATCAAAAAATCATTTGAGGTCATTTGAGGGCACTGTAGGGACGGCTGAAAACACCAGCCGTCCCTACAGAGGGCACTGATGGGGCGGTCAGGAAACCGCCCCTACAGAGGCACCCTCTGTAGGAATACCTTGGGAAGGATGGCTGGCGCAGCCGCCCCTACAGAGACTCTAGATGGTCCAACAAAACCTATTTTATTAAATTCTAGACTGCTCGATGGTCCAACTAATCGATCATTGAACTGAGTTGATCAATTTAATTTCTAATCACGTCTAAATAGATGTATCTCTGCAATCCTCGACAAGAGCTGCCATGTGAAAATTGAGAGGTCTCATGTCATAAGCACCAGAACATGTCAACAACTAACTCCTTACCGACTTTAATCATAGATTCCAACTACAAATTTTTATGGTCCCCGAAGAAAATGACGAAACTAAATATTTAACTATAGAAACACATGGATAGTATAATTTTTCAATTATGATATATTTACTTCTAAATATTTATGTGCTTTGAATAGAATAAAAAAATATATGAATGTTGTATTTTGCATTTAGTTTGAGGTAAAGACTTTAAGTCAGCCGGTCGTTTTTTATTCCCACCGCACGCTTACGGCCTATACACGCACGCGACCTCCCTTGTCCTTTCAGCGTCGTCTTCCACCTTTCATTCCTCGCGTCTCTCTCTCTCCGACGACTGGCGACTAGCGACTGGCGAGCTCCTCCCCGGTGACCTCCTCCTCACGGTCACGCCCCACCGTATCCCCATGTCCTCGCCGAGCTCTTCCTCGCCCCCACGCGCGTTGGCCATGGCGGATCCGCCGAAGACTGGGGACCGCCGCCCCAACCATATGCCAGGTGTTCGCCGGGCCCTTGGTCGCTCGCTGGCGATGAGCACTCACCAGGTTCGTCCGCCCATGCCTTTCATTCCTCTTCCTGCCTCAGATCCGCGCCTCCATCCGTCCTGCCTCATCGTGACCTAGGCCCCGCGATGGCACGACCCGTTCGTCCTGCCCGACCGCGCCGCGCTACCCTTCCCCTTGACCGTGACAGCGTGACCGCCTCCACCTCCACGTGACTGTCTGCTGCCTCCGGCCTCCACCGCCTGCGCCTGGGGGCTGGGGCTCCTTCCTGCGCGGTTGCGCTTGGGGCTGAGCCTAGCCGACTGGCGGCCTAAGCAAGGGACCTTTATATTCAGTCTTAACTAATGACATGCTCTATTGCGACATATTGTCTTTCTGCTTTTTAGGTGTCTTCCTCTACTGTGTAAGTTTTTTCCCTGTCTGTCTCAAACTGAAATTTCCACATAGTTGAAAATAGGTCAGGAGATTGACAGATTGAAGAAATAATGTCTGCTTTGTGTAGTAGCCATGAAGTCCCATATTTCTTATTTTTGGTTTCAGGCAAAACTCTTTAGAAGATAAAAGCAAGGATATCATAGAAATGGAAAGAAGGGAAGCATATGGAATGATACTGAATGTTGTGCTGAAATGGGTTCGGAACAAGTATTTTTTTGTCTCTATGTCACCTAGTCATACAGGGTAGACCAGCCAGATGAAACGCGAGAACCGCTTTTTATAATTCTAATTTCAGATGACCTGCACATATATGGTACTGCTTATAGTTTTTCTCAAACTGAAATTTGTGCAGGGTACTTCAACAATACCTTTGAGTTCAGCATGCATCTGCCTGCTGCTTCGACAACCAGGTGAGGTTCTATTTGAGATAATTGTTTATTCAATTCTATCTCACATTGATGAGGATTCCTGCACATGATCACAAAGCTTTAGAAAATTGGTGGTTTTCCTATAGGGAAAACGATCATACATGCTTCTACCAGTTGATCATTCTATTGATGATCTTTGTGAATAGTTTTCTAGAAATCATTTCCTGCTAAATTGATTGCCTGTGGAGTAATTTCCACTTAGTGTTTTTATGGCCCCTTTTTCGATCTTAAGGCTCCAGATTAGTTTGTACCCCTTGTGATATGGGCCCCTTGCTTACCTGATTTTTCTGTGTTTGGGGATATTTCTTGAAAGATTTTAAGCTCACACCTATTGTTCCTTATTTTAATTTTAGATGTACTGTTTTTGTCATGGCTGTTTGGACTCGGTTCTTTCTTTTGATCACCTTTTTTGCTGCGCTCATACATTTACCTAACATTTATCTTTCATATGCTCTTTTCAGTCTATACATCTCAAAACACATTTGAGAGTGCTTCAAAATTGGGCAATTCTTTTATGCTGTAGTATTATTGACGTAATTTGAGATATGATCAGCTACTCATATAGTAGGATAAAAAGAAGGCTTCAAAAATTCAGCAGCGATTTGTATGTCATTGAGGTCGACTTGCCTTTATTCTGCAAGTAGGAATCATGCATACATCTGCAAATAAACCTGTTTGCAAGTGGTGCCACATGTAGTGTATACCTATGTACCCTCCTCGGTTTGTTCCAAACTTCATCAAATGTAATATACACATCCCCAGCATATATCTAGATACTTTGTATTGACCACGCTTTCATCGCGCGCGCGATGAAAGCGTGTTTTGTACTAGTGTTACTACAAAGAGTTGTGCCTGGGAGACTTGCAGCCCTCCAGATTATAAAACTCATGCTGCTACTTGGATTGCAACTGAAATTCCAATCCAAATACATTTGAGTTTTTCTAGGTATGTGAATGATGGAAGGCCCTTTTGGCAATACATAGCGAGTTCATCTACTGGCTGCTCAGATCCACAGTACTTTGAGGTACTGTATCAGCACTATACAACTGAAAAGGTGAGATACAGTGTGCAATCAAAATGGGGTTTGACCTTCTTTTGGTATAGATATATTTGCTAAGCTTATAAAATGTGATATGTTTGCTAGGCTTGGCATCTCTGTGATCCAGATATTGGACGTGTTTCTGAGGCATTGAGGAGGGTTGGTGTCAAAATAGCTATTGTGTCCAACTTTCACACTCATCTTCGGCCACTTTTACAAGCACTGAAATGTGACTGCGCGGTTTGATGCAGTTGCTGTATCTGCTGAGGTTAATGTGCCTTGCCTTTTCTATTTACTAAGTTCAAAGTTCAGCCCATTGCATGATTTTTTTTAAAAATAAATTATAAAATTTTGATTCATCCTATACTTCATCCTTTTGTTCTGTAGTTTCTTTCGCGCCTACTCTTCTTTTGTGTAGTACGTCGATTCATCCTTTTACCTAGAGTTCAGCATAGATAACGATGTTGCCTATGCGCAATGGCCTTGCCTTTCATGAATCGTCGTTAGTTTGGATATGATTCTTCTATTTCTGAAGTACACTGCTGCTGCAAGAAAGTAAAATTCCTTTTCTTTTACTAAACATCATGTAGCCCTGCCATACATTGGGACACTGATAAGAGAAAGGTGCTACTACAGCTGGGTACACCTATGTTTTAGAGCAAATCCTTTTGTTTTATTTTGCCGATTCGCCACTATTCGTGCACTGCTACTTTGCACTTCTTTGTCAGATAATGTCACTACATGTGAATATCTGTCCACAATGCCTATGGACTCTGTGATGAGTTCAGTGCTTTGCACCATATCCATAGTGCCTATGGAACAATTATTAGTCAATACTGCTAAACATTTCAGGAGGCTTGTCTTTTTGTTTTCCTTTTCTGATTCTGATTTTTTTTCTGGTTTTACTTTATGTTAGGCACCATGTATGAGGAGCCACAAGCTGGGGGACAAGATCGCGACACTTTAGTAGCTAGTCTCGCCATATGGCAAGGTAAGGACCAGCAGCTATTTGCTTTGGGTGCTGATTATTATCTGTCATTACAGGAAGTACATTCCATCACTGAAAACTGAAATCCGGCGTAGTATACTTTTCTGAAAGCATGTGTAGTAGTACTGTATGCTTTGGTTCAGATCTCAATAGCCCAAGTATAGATATTTTGACCAGACATGCACTAGTGTAAACAAAAGTGATTCCTAGTGATTCCTTCTATTACAAAATGCCACAAAACTTTAGATTTCAAACTCTTATTATCTGTTCTAAACATGAATCATTTTTAGGGGGCAAACAATCTATATCTTTTCATTTGTCAGCATATTTTAATTTATAGCTACAGGTGTATATATGTTTTCACTACTAGGAACTTCTATGTTTGCTAATTATTGTTCTTTATCCAATAATTAAATACTATACGTAATTCTCATGTCTCACTATTCCATGGCCCAACAGCAGACATCAGACATGTTGATTTGTAGGAAAGTTTGTATCCAAAATATTTGACAATGTTAAGTACAAATCCTCAAGGTGAGGGCTTTCATATGTAATGAATCTATCTCTGTTGAAATTGGTTTTCCCTGTAGCTGTCCTTGCATGATTGTTCTTAACAATTATTTGTCTCCATAGAGATTTCTTAGCAGTAGCAATATCTGCATGTGTAGTTGTGACTGCATCAAATGTACTGAATTTTCAGTATTGGCTAGAGCAAATGTTTGAACTTTATTATTCTAGTTGTATTTACTTGCTGTGATTTTGTGAAACCAGTGTCAAAATGTTTATTGTGAATTGGTGTACTTCCTGAAAATACTTAAATATATGTCAGAGTTGAGAAAATATTGTTGTTACTTGATTTAAATTGTATATATATATATATGTGTGTGTGGTCAGATTTGAATTTGAATTATTTTTTTTCCTAAAAAATCCACTGTAGGGACAGTTCTTGATTGAACCGCCCTTACAAATACACACAGCAGGAGTGGCTGGTGATACAGCCGCCCTTACAGAAGTCCACTACAGGGACGGCAGCCACCCCTACAGAGGGCACTGTAGGGGCGGCTGAAAACACCAGCCGTCCCTACAGAGGGCACTGTAGGGGCGCCTGAAAACACCAGCCGCCCCTGCAGAGGGCACTGCAGGAGCGGTCAGAAAACCGCCCCTATAGAGACACCCTCTGTAGGAACATCCTGAAAAAGGCGGCTGGCACAGCCGCCCCTACAGAGGCTCTAGAGCCGTCCCTATAGTTAAATTCTGTAGTAGTGATTATTTCGTGAACACAGATTGTGTTGAGCCTACAAGATAGTCCGCGCAGCGCGGCACAACTCGGCAAGCGGTCCGGAACATTCTAGATGCCTGGCCTTTGGTGTAAACGGCCGGCAGATACGTTGACCACCAGGCAGCATATGTCTATCGGCCACAAGCTGTTAACCAAATATACGTACATATTTTGGGTTTGCTTCACGTTATGCATTGGAACTCCATCTTGCTGGGTCCATGGCCAGACTGCATGGGATCGGAGGAGAGCCAATTGAGTTCGGTCCTAGATGCAGCAATCACCACGTACGTCCGGCCAGAAAACATCTCAGCTAATTGGCAAATCGAGTCCGTTTTTTTATTGGAAAAAACGTGAGTTTTCTAGAAGCGTTACCACAAGGGATAATTGTTACGAAAGGAACCGGTTCCGGATATCTCATAGGCCTTAACAAATTTTAGGCGTTTAATTTCTTTTATGTGCATCATGAAATTGTACTTTAGCTTATTGCATTTGCTCATGAATAAGAGAGTCGAAAACACAGTTCTTTTAGAATCAAACAAACATAAAAAAAAACTCGGACTGTGGGGATAGCATATATGTGTCCCCCAAGCATTGCGCTTAAGGTAGATGACTTCTCACTTGTAATGAATTTATCCGAAATGAAAGCATGATAGTTTTTTATCCCATTGCAACGCATGGACATATTTACTAGTAAATATAAAAAGGCAGAGAAATAAAATAATTAAGAATAAATAAATTTATTTTTTTTAGAATCAAGAATAAAGAAATTTCTTCTTTTTTTAGAATAAAGAATAAAGAAATTTCTAAAGAAATGTGTGGAAAAAAACGGCCCAGAAGAAGGCCCGTGCAGATGCGCTCTCGCTGCCCAACAACCCCGACTGGGCCGGCCGTCGCTACATCCCCTTCCGCCGCCCAACACCCTCCGCTGCAGCCCCACTTCCGTCCGCTGTATTCCTCAGCGTGCGTTCTGTCTCTCTCTCTCCGACGACTGGTTGGCCGCCGCCGACGCCGCCCTAAGCCAGGTGTTGAGGCTTTCGTTGGTCTCTTCGCCGGCGACGAGCACCCACCAGGTATTCCCACCTGTTCTCTTCCCGTCATGCTGTGCGAAGCTGAGCACCGAAACGCTAACCTAAAGCTATTTAGCTATTTGTTTGACAAGCCTCCTAACTTCGATGTTTTTGCAAAAATTATTGGGTGTACATGTGACCCTTTACTGGATCCGCCCCTGCTTCAGAATACACCTTTCGTCGATCATTAGAGCAATTAAATCGCAAAAGATGAAATTGTCCAAGAGTACGGGTTTAAAGCTTCACTGTCACGAATCCGAAAACAACACTGAATGCACAATGTTTCTGAAACTCTCAGACCAAAAACTAAATTCCTATTAGGAATGTGGACATTTACAGGAATAGTTTGATACAATATTTCTAAAACAAAATTCCTGTGTTCCAAATGAATTCTTAAGTTTTGAAGTTTTTTTTGTTGTTGTTTTTTACCCATATTTTGGTCAATTGGTACCTCGTGTGCAACCTGAAAAGCTGGAACGAACCGTGAGATCTGACTCCTGCTGGCTATCTTGTTTTTTCTCAGGCTGGGAAACATCGCTGACATATCCACATGCACCACAGTAGTTCAGTACTTCAGTAGAGCAGCCGTCGGAACCCACACGCCGGTGATGGCAACTGCTCTCGTGACATCCTCTGTGGCCGCGAACTCCGCTTGCGTGCGGTTGCCTAGCATGCCCCTGAGGCTTGCACCCGCCACCATCTCCTTCCCGTCTCGTCGTACGCGTCCATTCTTGCCTCAATTCCTTAACCATCACTGCTCTACTTGTCTTGATTTATTCCTCTTGTTTTTGCTTCGTGCAGCATGGTCAGCCGCACTAACCTCATGCACTGGATTGTTGCGGCGCTCTGACGTGGTTGCCGCCACGGGACACCAGAAGTTGATGGAATCTTTGACCAGCAACGAGGGGCTCAGGTTTGGGGTGGTTAGTTGAGCACTACTTAATCGAGAAGCACATATTCCTTTGATATAGAATGATGGAACGTCGATGGACCTTAGTGAACAAAAGCCATAACTTACTGATATGCTTTTCTTTGAAAAAACAGTGCTTTCCTGCACTTTCACACCTTTTACCTTTGAATGCACAATCCAATGACTGTTTGGTTCCTTATTTAATTGTAGGTTGTGGCACGGTTCAACGAGGTTGTGACAAACTTGTTACTGCAGGGTGCTCTTGAAACTTTCGAGCGATACTCTGTTAAAGCAGAAAATATAACAGTATGTAGCTTCTCTCTTCTGGTTGGTTGAAGTTGTCCAGTGTCATTCTGATGTTAAGGAATTTCTTGCAAGTAATGTTGATCCTTGTTGCTTTATCACAACTGTGAAAACTAGTAGGCCTATTGAGTATACTTGTATACTTACGCTCCATCCTGATGGTTTTTTCATTAAGGACCCACGAGCCATACAAAGAACTATCTTTGACTGGTTAATGTACTTAATAGGGTTGACTATTTAACTTCTAAAGCCTTGTCCTTTGTTTATTTAATTGTGCATACTAAATATTCTGGAATAGTAGGAAATGTAGTTTGTCAGGGCCAATAAATATCTTTAGTTATTTCCTTATTACCATCCTCAATGCTTATTGCCGCTATGATAATGAGTGATAGATAGCTAGTTCATTTCATGATTTTGTCTCTGAATTATTCTTATGTACATTTGATGAATGCCATGTAGCATTGTATATTTAATGTTAGGTAATCACTAGTAGTATTAAATACCTTGAATTATTAAAAAAATGTCTTAAAATCTGTAGCATAATATGCACTTGAATAGGAAAGCTGCTAACATATAAAATCTTTGTTACAAAAAGCATACAGAAAATGCACCATGTAGAATTTTACTCTTCATCTTCTTCAGACGTTGACTTCATACAACGTCAGTGACGAGCTACACAGTTCTATACACTTCTAAAATGTTTCAGAAACTTCTAGAAAACGCAATTTTACTCAGATTCAAATTCTTCTTTAGGTTGTTAGTGTTCCTGGAAGCTTTGAAGTTCCTATAACAGCACAAAAGCTTGGGAAATCTGGAAAATTTGATGTGACTCTGTGCATTGGAGCTGTGGTGAGTTGATTGCTTGATTAGTTTCATGTCATTTCCACATTACACATTTGAATTTTTATCGCTTTCTACTTCTCATTTGATGTTGATTTAGCATGTTGAGTAAGTAGCACTGGTATTGTCCCTTTAAGGGTTATTTTCCTAATACTATAACAATTTAGATATATCCTCTCACATTTTACATTATGCATCCCCATGAGTTGTGCACATGAGGAATTACAAAGAAGATTAATAGACCTGTGCTTTTGTAAACTACCCTCTGAACATCTTTTTGGAACTGATCCTTCTTTAATTTTACATTGAGCTACGAAATGTTACATCGACCTGTCAATTAGAACTGAGAAAAAAAAGGCACTGTAGAAGCCATTTAATGTTTCAATCTGTTTTTTTACTTGTGAAACCATTTGATAGTACATGGCTTCTGGGGATATCTCGTTCTTAACATGTCTTATCCATATGAAGTTTATAACATCTGTGAATGGTTGTATCAAATAGCATAGGTCTAGGTAACAATAACAAATTGAACCTATATTTTGCAAGCTCATCATGATGCTCGTGTGGTGCTATCAACTTAACCTATATTTTGGAAGCTCATTGATAGCATTTAGCAGTAGCTGGTTCTTTTAAATTTTGGAAGTGTTCCTAAAAATTGGTTTGCAGATTAGAGGTGACACAACCCACTATGATGCTGTTGCAAACTCAGCTGCATCAGGTGTACTCAATGCTGGATTATCTGCTGGTATGTTGTCTTCAGTTCTCCCCCTCATGTGTCATGCAGTAGAGAGCTTCCTGTCTCATCTGGGGTAATTCTAAGTATATTTTTCTTCTAGCTTTTTGGTGTTAAAAAGGTTCAGTGGCGGAGGCACGGGGTATGTCGGGTATGCACCGGCATACCCTGCAAATCCGGCGGCAAGTAGTATATATATACTGTATAATAGTATATGCTGTATTTGTAAAAAAGGAAAAAACAGACCTGGACGCATAACGTGATGACGGGAGGCCCATGTGACGCACTGACGCGGCCCACACAGCTAGTGAACTCCATTCGTCCAGTATACTCCGTACACGACATTTCAATTTCCTAATCCAATCTCGATCGGGGAGTTCCACGGAGCCTACGAAGGAACACGCCGCGTCGCCGCCTGACCGAGTGACCGGTGAGTCGGTGACGCCCTGCCGGCCGCAGCCCTGGCCCTAGTGCTGGCCCTGCCGCCCTCCGCCCTGCTCTGAATCGGAGGATCGCTGTCTATTTGGCACATCTCGTCTGCAGTATATACGGTCTCGCCAGTCAGGGCTTATCATTTTGATTCGCTATTTTGCTTAGGTAAAATTTAATCTTTGCTCTTCGTTTTTTTAGAAAATTATTGTCAACTTTCATAGCTATTTGCTAACATCACAAATAAAAAATTGTTTAATTATTTGCCAATGTGTTTTTTTATTATTTATGCATTTACGAAGAGAAACTTAGATATTGCATCTCTTTATCACAACTGATCTCGTTCCCCTGTTAAACCTTCTGGCCGTTCCCCTGATCCAGTAATCGTTCCCTTGGTCCAGTTGTATTTAGTGGATGGTTTCAACTTAATCCTTCAATTTAAGCCTTATCATGTTACTTAGCGTATGTATACCGAATCACGTTGTAAAATTTACAATTGTTACCGAATTGGCTAAAATAAATTTACCGAATTGTATATGAAAATTTTTGGATGGCATACCCTAAACTAAAATCCTAGATTCGCTACTGAAAAGGTTGTCTAGCTAGCAAGTTGAAATATTGTGCTCTTAAACATGTTCCTGCAGGTATTGAGACTTTTTTTATATGTTTAATTGTTTCTCGGCGAATATGCATATATAAGTACAAAAAAAGTCCCAAGCAAAGCAAGTTGGGGTAGACTAAAATTTTGCATGTCAAGTGACTCGAGGCAGGTACAGCTTACAGATATCTACAATAGTTAATGTGAGCAACTAGTGTGGGACTGGATGGTTTTGGTTATATGATTATATGAGATAGCTCATAGCTGTATAGCTGGTGCTATAAAAGTAATTCGCAACATTGAGTGAAACTGTGCAGTGTGCTCGGCTTGTTTTTTCTTTATGGTGGTTAATTCAGTTAATGATCAGACATTCAGATTATTTTGGCTTTTAATGGTGATGCAGGTGTTCCTTGTGTATTTGGTGTTCTAACCTGTGAAGACATGGATCAGGTACTTCATGATTTGATTATGTACATGACTACATGTATACATCTTATCAGTTTTTACATGCCACCAGATCATGTTTGGAATCCAAAGCAGGTGGTAGTTCTCTATTGTTACTGGATTTCTGGCCCACATCCCATATGTGTAGAAACCAATCAGTTTCTGGGGGTAGTTCTAAGTTGTATTTTGAAAAAATAAATGCTGTTTGAGCTCTGTTATGTTCATTTGATGTCTTTTTGAATATTTTCTACTTTGAAAGATTCTGACCAGTAGAAACCTGTAAACTGGCCAAGAGTCATTTTTGTTGCTGGCCAAAATGCTTTTGTTCAAGTTCCCAAGCCATATGCTAACTTTATTTTGAGTGCCCACTATTTGTGCATGCTACAGGCGCTATCATTATATTTCCATGACCTTTTAGTGACATCTTTAATCCAGATTGGTCACATTAGCAAAGGAGAGGTTTCACTCAAGTATTCCCTTGTGATGAAAAAGTTTCATGTCAATAGTGTGACCCTTTTTTGTTGATTATCTGACTACTTTTCAAAACATGTGCACTGTTTTGCTTCTTATCGAACTTCTGCTGAGAATGCTAAATCGAATACTGCAGGCGCTAAACCGTGCTGGTGGCAAGGCTGGAAACAAGGGTGCTGAAGCTGCTCTTACTGCCGTAAGTATACCTTCCGTCGGCAATCTTAATTTCAAATAAACATAGATTTATTATCATGTGACAAGCTCAAGTTCCCTGCAGATTGAGATGGCCTTTCTGTTCTGGCATCACTTAGGCTGACACTTTTGTGTACTCTGATATCTATACACGAGGCGACAGCATTTCTTCCTATCAGAGTTTTGGCTTGTAGAGCTTTTCCGCCCGCGGCACGTGGGCTAGTATAATAATTAATATATACTCCCTCCATTATAAATTATAAGTCGCTTTGACTTTTTTGGTATATTCATTTTGCTATGTATCATAGGTAAATGGATAAATTAAAAAAAGTTAAAACAACTTATAATTTGGAACGGATGGAGTACCTATTTCCAAATCTGTTGGTCCGGTGCTGATTGGTTGTTTTCTTTCTATAAGATTTAATTTGAAAAGCCCACGAAACATATTTGACCATGAATAATTGTCAACAATAACGAAGTATGGTCATGAATAAAGTTGCACTAGTGTTTGTTATGGATGAGAGCATGAGAGTTTTGTGGTGAGCTCTGAGCTCTACATCTACCATGGATCTTTTTGTCCCATAGATTTTAATTTACGGATAAAGTTGTTTAAATGGTACGGATAACTTTTGACCGACTATCTGACTGAAGAGATACATGTAGTAAATTGATACATGACCATGCATTTCGACCTGAAGAACGTTGGCGCCACCTACCAAAGGTGCATGCAGCAATGCTTCGCCGACCAAATCGACTCGCTCGATCAGCATGATCAAGCCGAACGGTCGAAACCAATAATCGCCGTCTATGTTGATGGCATAGTGGTCAAAACAGCTCAAGCTTGCGACTTGATCGCAAACTTGGCCGCGACATTCGCGAACCTCCGAAGGTTCAACATCAAACTGAATCCCGAAAAATGTGTTTCCGAGGTTCCGAAGGGGAAGCTGCTTGGATACATCGTGTCCAAGCGCGGCATCGAGTCCAACCCCGAAAAGATCACGGCCATCTCCAAAATGGTCCCCATACGCAACGTCAAGGGCGTACAAAGGCTCATCGGCTGTCTGGCTGCCCTGAGCCGCTTCATCTCCCGGCTCGACGAACGGGGGATGCCACTCTACAAGCTCCTCAAAAGGATAGACGCCTTCGTCTGGACCGAGGAAGCCCAGTAGGCTCTCGAAAGCCTCAAAGTGTCTCTGACATCGGCCCCAATCCTCGTCGCTCCCGAACGGGGAGAACCCCTCCTTCTTTACGTCGCGGCAAGCAACCATGTGATGAGTGCCGCCCTAGTCGTCGAAAGGGAGGAGTCGGGACACCAGCTCAAGGTACAGCGACCCATGTACTTCGTCGGAGAGGTACTTACCGACCCCAAGGTCTGGTACCCCTAGGTACAGAAACTCTTATACGTCGTGCTAATGGCGACCAGGAAGCTCCTACACTACTTCACCGACCACGAAGTTGCGGTCGTCACTTCGTACCCGCTCGGAGACATCATCCGCAACCGCGACGCCATGGGGCGAATCTCCAAGTGGGCACTCGAACTCATGGGCCACGACATCAGGTATACCCTTCGTACCGCTATTAAGTCTCAGGCACTTGCGGATTTTGTCGTCGAATGGACGGAGGTCCAGCTACTGACCCCGGACGTCACCCATGAGTACTGGACAATGTACTTCGACGGGTCCGTAATGGCGCCTGGCTCAGGGGCTGGAGTGGTTCTAATCTCCCCAGACGGGAGTAGACTCCGCTACGCCATCCGCCTCCATTTTTTGGCCTCAAACAACACCACGGAATACGAGGCCCTCAACAACGGATTGCGCATCGCCATCGAGCTCGACGCTACGCGACTCTACGTTCACGGTGACTCGGAGTTGGTCGTTGATCAAGTCATGAAGGAATCCTCCTGCAAAAGCCCCCTTATGGCAGCGTATTGCCAGGAGGTGCGCAAGCTCGAGGACAAATTCTAGGGGATCAAGCTGCACCATGTCCCCCAAAAGGACAACGATGCCACTGATTTTTTTTCGCAAAATTGACCGCCAAGAGAGACCCGTCCCCAAGTGGGATCTTCATCAACGACCTCCACGAGCCATCCGCCCGCGTCCTAGAAGGTCCAACCCAGACTCACCCCGACGCCAGGCCAGCACCCGGGGGCTCCGACCTCGGCACCAAGCCAGCGCTCGGGGGGCTCTGATCCCAGTACCTCCATGACAGCGTCACCCGCCGACTGCGCTGTATTGGCACTCGATCAAACCGACTGGCGAGTGCCGCTACTCGCCTACCTCCTCGAGGAGGTTCTCCCACCCGAAAGGACCGAAGCCCGATGAATCGCTTGACGCACCAAAACCTTCATCGTGCTCGGTGACGAGCTCTACAAACGAAGTCTGTTAGGAGTGCTCATGAAGTGCATCCCCACCGACCAGGGGAAGCAGCTCCTCGAGGTCCACGCTGGGATTTACGGACATCACGTGACCCCAAGGTCGCTGGTCGGAAAAGCCTTTCGTTAAGGTTTTTACTAGCCCACCACGCTACGAGATGCAGAGGAGGTCGTCCACAAATGTGAAGGATGCCAGTTTTACGCTCGGTAAACACATTTGCCGGCACAGGAGCTCCAAACCATCCCCATCACCTGGCTATTCACGGTCTGGGGCCTCGATATGGTGGGACCCCTCAAAAAGGGCCCAGGAGGTTTCACTCACCTACTCGTAGCAGTCGACAAGTTCACCAAGTGGATAGAGGCCAAGCCCATCACCAACATTCGCTCGGAAGAGGCGGTCAAATTCTTCCTTGATATTATCTACCGGTTCGGCGTTCCTAACTGTATCATCACTGACCACGGAACCAACTTCATCGGAAAGAAGTTCCTAGACTTCAGTGATGGATACAGCATCAGAATCGACTAGGCCTCGGTCGGACATCCACGAACCAACGGTCAGGTCAAGCGCGCCAATGGCATGGTCCTCCAAGGA
Organism: Miscanthus floridulus; assembly: GCF_019320115.1. Lineage (NCBI taxonomy): Eukaryota > Viridiplantae > Streptophyta > Magnoliopsida > Poales > Poaceae > Miscanthus > Miscanthus floridulus. Next base: position 23,208,425 of record NC_089581.1, read on the forward strand.
CTCAAGTCATGCATCTTCGACAGACTCAACAAATACGCCGGACGATGGGTGGCAGAGGTCCCAGCAATCCTCTGGAGCCTAAGAATGACCCGAACCGATCCACATGGTTCACACTTTTCTTCCTAGCTTATGGAGCTGAGGCAGTGCTGCCCTCCGACCTCGACCACGGTGCCCTAAGAGTGAAGACTTTCGACCACGACCGAGCCACGGAGGCTCAGCAAGACGCAGTCAACCTGCTCGAGGAAGCCCGCGAGATGACCGTCATCCGCTCCGCTCGCTATCAGCAAACTCTACGCAGGTACCACGAAAGAAAGATCGGCAAACTCCGACCGGGCACCTACCGACTGGAGGACGACAACGGCAACGCTCTCACCAACACTTGGAAAATTGAATAGCTACATCATTTTCCCCCTAAAATTTGGGATTACCACTTTTTTAGTCAACACTTACTCCTGTAAAGCACCCCGGCCCGAACAGTTTTAGCCCAGGTTGCTCAGGGGCTACATAAGGGTATAATACCGAATATTACCTCTGTTTTTATTGTCATGTGGTAAACAAATTTGTCCCTGAATGGAACCGCATTCCTTTTCCTTTGACTATCCTATGTAACTTTGTTCTCACTCCTAACCAAATGCACCCTGTCACGACCTACGGTTACGAGCAGCTGAGCCCCACGGGCCATGCCCAGGTTCTTAAAAAAGCTGCAGCCTACGGAACTAACGGGCAGGTGCGAAAAAGAAATGACAAGAACAATAGCTACGCCAAGATAAAAACAAGAAACGGATAGTGATTCTATCACAAAGAACAAGACTGATGCGTTCATTGATACAAAAATTGTTCACACAGGGGCCCACCCACAAACTCAACTATTACATTTTTTGCTAAAATCTACTTCCATTCCAAATACTACTACGGCCATCGCCCGGTTCTGTTCCCTCGACTTCGGCAAGCACAACGGGTACCTCAAAGATGCCGCACCCATAGATGCTCAGTAGAAGAGCATGGGGCTTCGGACCTTCTCACGCAGTCGAGGCAGCTCCTAGGTAGGGACACCACCACCGAAGTATGGCCAACATGGCTGGAAGAAATCTCATCAAACTTTATGAACTGGCCAACCTGAGCAGCTGCAGGCGTGGAACCCTCCACCAGCATGACCCTAGGCAACTTCCCCACCGCATGTGGCTCCATCCCGAAGAAGGCCTCGCAGACAAATCCAGCACGCCACCCCCTTCGGTGGAAGTCGCCCCTTCTCAAGCAACGATGGCCAGCACCACCCCGAGTAGCCTCTAGCTCGACATCGTGCTCTGGATTCACGAAAAGGATCTATAAGTAGTCCCCCTCGCTTACCATCTCTCACTTAGGAACCGTCGCGGCATACAGGCACTCTCGACAAGAGGAAGGAGGAGAGACAATAGTTGGAGAACAGGCAAAGGACTACGACAGAGTGCCCTCTCCCTCCCCCTATTTAAGGAAGAAACGCAGCAGCCAAAGAGGGGCAAAAGATCAGAGCGAAAAAACTCTCTCCCTTTTCTGATTCAATGCAGATGGGAAACGATGGGACACACCCTGACCAATGGGACGCACGCTGGCCGATGGAACGACGCTGGGTCAGACGGAACATCTGAAAGGTCCTAATATGGCTAGAGGGAGGTGAATAGCCTATTTAAAAATCTACAAATCAACTAGAGCAATTTGATTAGTATGACAAATAGCGTAATGCAAACTTGCTCTAGCTCTACAAGGGTTGCAAGCCACCTATCCAATAATTCTAGTTGCAATGATTACTTAGGCACACAAACTTGCTATGTAATTACTCACTAAGAGCTCTCAACCTTGCTACTCTAAAGAGCTCAACTAGATGAATGTAAATAATAAAGCAAGCACTCAATTCTAATTACACTAAAGAGCTTGTATTAACTAGTTTGCAAGAATGTAAATGAGTGAGTAGAGTGATTATACCGACGTGTAGGGGATGAACCAATCACAAGATGAATGTATAGCCAATCACCGAGAGAATGCCAAAGACAAGAGACAATCGATTTTCTTCCGAGGTTCACGTGCTTGCCAACACGCTACGTCCACGTTGTGTTGACCAACACTTGGTGGTTCGGCAGCTAAGAGGTGTTTCACAAACCTCATCCACACGATTGGACACCGTAAGAACCGACCCACAAGTGAGGTAACTCAATGACACAAGCAATTTACCAGAGTTACCTTTCGGTGCTCCGCCGAGGAAGGTACAACTCCCCTCACAATCACCGGAGATGGCCACGAACAATCACCAACTCGTGCTGATCCTCCACCGCTGCACTGAGCCGTCTAGGTGGTGGCAACCACCAAGAGTAACAAGCGAAATCTGCAGTGCAACACGAATACCAAGTGCCTCTAGATGCAATCACTCAAGCAATGCACTTGGATTCTCTCCCAATCTCACAAAGATGATGAATCAAGATGAAGATGAGTGGGAGAACTTTGGCTAAGCTCACAATGTTGCTATATCAATGAAAATGTGCAAGAGATGTCCCTTGAGCCGGCCATGGGGCTATAAATAGAGCCCCCATCAAATAGAGCTGTTATACTCCTTCACTGGGCAAAACACGCTCTGACTAGACGCTCCGGTCATACTGACCGGACGCTAGCCCTTAGTGTCCGGTCGCCCGATGGACGCCACGTGTCACCAGCTTCAAACGCTGTTCGTCAGATTTCAACGGCTACGAAGCTGACCGGACGCTCCGGTAAAACTGACCGGACGCTGAAGCCCCAACGTCCGGTCGTTTCCAGTAAGCTCCCCGAGGCATATTTTTTCGACCGGACGCGTCCAGTCCACCTTGACCGGACATAGACTAGCGTCCGGTGCTCAACCCTAGCCACTGTGCCATCTAACAGCTCGACCGGACACAGCCTTTCAGCATCCGGTCGCTGAGTGACCCAGCGTCCGGTCAGTAGACCGATGAGGGACCCAAACCCATCTTAACCTACAAACACCACCTTCTTTGTAGATGTGCCAACACAATCAAGTGTATCACCTTGTGCACAAGTGTTAGCATATTTTCACAAACATTTTCAAGGGTGTTAGCACTCCACTAGATCCTAAATGCATATGCAATGAGTTAGAGCATCTAGTGGCACTTTGATAACCGCATTCTGATACGAGTTACACTCTTCTTAATAGTACGGCTATCTATCCTAAATGTGATCACACTCACTAAGTGTCTTGATCACTAAAACAAAATGGCTCCTACATTTTATACCTTTGCCTTGAGCCTTTTGTTTTTCTCTTTCTTCTTTTCCAAGTTTAAGCATTTGACCATCACCATTGTCATGATCTTCGCCATTGCTTCATCACTTGGAGTAGTGCTACCTATCTCATAATCATCTTGATAAACTAGGTTAGCACTTAGAATTTCATCAATTAACCAAAACCAAACTAGAGCTTTCAACGTCACCTGGTGAGATGAAACATGGCCTGGGTATGGCCCACCACTATCGCACGATCGGGCGCGAAAACCGAAATGTCACCACACGCGGGTAGCTCTCCGCACCCCTAGGCGGGACTTGGAAAAACCCAAGGTGGGATCTCTGCCGGGAGAGACCATCGGGCTTCCTAAGTCTATCGAACAGCTCAGAAAAACACACCAAGAGACAGGTAGGAAGCAAAGGGATGCCCCATATAGGCCATGCCGACTCCACGAATGATGAGCACGGGTCCCGGTAGGACATTTCCAATTGGAGCTCTCCAAATCCTGTCACTCGAGTCATCAAGGTAAAAACTACCAACCCCCTCTATTTCTTTATAAATCATCTCATACATCCATATGCGCATTCATTCCATATGCCCGTGCCTCCAAGACGATTTGGGCCCTGAACCGCCCGGGGGCTCAGGAACTAAGCATCGCACATGCAGCGAAATGCATCACAACGCTCCGTGTTGCGTCACAAAGCGGCGGTTGCCTCATTCGACATGAGCAACCAACAGAGCCAGGGGAGAAAAATGTAGATGAGCCCCGTGCGGCCCTCGCCCAGTCTGGCAGACAGGGTCATCTCAACCTTCTCGTTCGATCCTAAACCTCTTGTCAAGCCCACAGAATCTCCATCGATGGAAGACCGTTAGGCCACCTGGGTCGGTCTTTGGAATGACCCAGGCATCTACTAGGTTGCAGGTAAAGGAGCAATGGAATGTCACAAGAGGGCTATGCCGACCCCGTCATGAACGACGGACCTGGATTCCGCTCGATCATACCCGTTAGCGAACTCACCGAGCGCGTCACTAGAGCCTGAGCGATCGGGATAAGCGACAAAACACAACCCCTCCGGTTGTGAGGAACCGAGCATGGGGTAACACACACAACTCACACTGACCCCTACTAAGGCCCAGCAAGGCTCGGGGGCTCAAGACACAAAAAGCCCGGGTCTGCGGCCCCGAACTCGCCCCCTTCGACTACGCTCCAAACGGGTCTATGACCCCGATCTCGCCCCATCCGGCTACACTTTTGACTGCGCTCCAAATGCTCAGGTCTGTGACCCCGATCTCGCCCCATCTGGCTATGCTCCGACTACGCTCCAAACGCCCGGGTCTACGATCTCGATCTCGCCCCATCCGGCTACACATCCGACTGCGCTCCAAACGCCCGGATCTACGACCCCGATCTCGCCCCATCCGGCTATGCTCCAACTACGCTCCAAACACCCAAGTCTGCGACCCCGATCTTGCCCCATCCAGCTACACTTCCGACTACGCTCCAAACGCCCAGGTCTACAACCCCGATCTTGCCCCATCTGGCTACGCTCCGACTGCGCTCCAAAAACAAGCCTAGGGTCTGCGACCCCGATCTTGCCCCATCAGGATCTACGAGCTCCATCTCGCCTGATCCCAAACTAACTAAACTAACTGCCTCACCTGATCCCGCAGGCGCGCATCGACGCTAGGATACGTAGACTCCATCTCACCCAAATCTCTAAAATGACTAAAAACCACGGCTGCGCAATGACGCCCTGGTTGACAAACACCGTCTCAACTAAAAATACGCACACACGCCCGCTACCAAACACCCCCTAGATGGTTCTACCCGAACCTCCCGGGGGCTCAGGGGCTACACCCGTGGGTGCTCTCGCGCGCACCCGCCGACGAAATAAAAAAACCTCCCCCATTGATGACACGGAAAACCCCTAGACGGTTCTACCCGAACCGCCCGAGGGCTCGAGGGCTACACTCGCGGGTGCGCTTGCATGCACCCACCGTCAAGATAAAAATCCCTCGGAGGATTATGCCCGAATCGTCCGGGGGCTCGGGGGCTCCTGTCGGGTTCATAAACCCGGGGTCCCTCGGGGACCGGCTTACACGCTAAAGCTTGGCCCGAGCAGACAGCACTCAACTCATGGGCCGGCCCAAGAGTCTAAAACAAAAGGCCAAAAGGGCGGTCCAGTCACCGACCGGGAGGTCTGGCCAAAGAGGAACATCGCCCGCTTGTTGACTACTTCGGCCCACCTCTCCGACCGGAGCGCTCACTTCGGACTCCAACTGCCTTCGGACAGCCTCTCCGATCAGAAGGCCTAGCCCAAGCACTACTTCCGACTCTGACCCCGTGTCTCCAACCGGGGGTTCGCGAAAACCCTGCTCATCGCTCTTCTTCGACCGGCGCACTCAGAGCCGACTGGAGCCATCCGACCGGAGACGCCCGCTCGGTAGGGACCAGGAGACATGTAGAGAAAAGCAAGGCAAGGCTCACAAGTCAAAACCACTATACCAGGGACCATACCCTGCACGGAACAGTACTTCGTAACCGCCCTGACACGAACAGTATTGTAGGCGCCGACATTTCCCTCTACAGTGTTGTGGCGCCATTGACTCCCATACGGTAAGGCCCCCCACATGCCCCTGGGCATCGACAGTGTTGTGGGCGCCGGAATTACCGTACCGAGTAAACATGGTGAAACCCCCTCACATGCCTCTGGGCATCAACAGTATAGCAGATTCCGATATCTGCCATACCCGAACAAGACGATGTAACCTCCCACATGCATCTTGCATTCTACAGTAACATCGACAGTGTTGTGGGCGCCTACCATTATCCTGCACCCGTCGACGTGGGCAATAAGTCTTAGAAGCCTTCGTACTCTCTCCCTCTCACTTGTAAAGCCATCCCTTCATTTATAAAAAGGAGATGTGCTCTCTCCCAATAGACCAAGTTAACCCAAATTGATTCAAGCTCAGTCCCTTCAGATTCATTAGATCGATTAAGTTCACTAGCTCACAACCACAGAACCGTCAGGTTTGGATCTCAAGCACACGCTTGAACACTTAGCTCATAGCGGAGCTCCTGTCGCTCTCGGTCCTTCCGACCGGAGTCGACCGGACCTCGCGTACACCCCATATTTCTTCTTCTCGTTTGTAACCCCACTGCAGACTTCGAGCATCTAGGCTCAGGAATAAAGTCACCAACCGACTCAAACTGAATCAGTATAAACCCTGTGTCATTGAGTGCTATGCCACATTCGATCACAACGTACGGCAAAACTATAAATATTCACTAGTTGGTCACTTTCTGTACCGACATGAGGCATCGGCCGCACAAGCAGCGGGGAGGGCGCAGCCACGTGACTTGGCGAGGGCAGCAGCGTGCTGTACATGGCAGGGCCGGTAGCCGTGCGCCGTGCCTAGCAAGGCGAGCGGATAAGAGCGATAGGAAGAGAAACGAGTGGATAGAAATAAGTGAATAAGTAGTTTTTTTTGAGAAATGAAGGAGCGTGGGTTGTTGGGCTGGCGTCGTAGCCCAGCAACGGAGCGTCCAGGCGGACGGACGTCTGGTTCAGAGCATTACCGTAGCATTATTGTTTCACTTCCGCATTAGAGGTGTTTGTGGTGACTTCGCCAATCTCGAGATGTGTCGACACAGTTTTTCTGAGGTGCTTATTGGGGTAGCCGGGTAGGGTTTACGTACGTGTGTTCATAGAGATGAATGTGCATGCGTGTTGAGCATATGTGTCTGTACATGTGTAATTCAAAAAAAAAGAGTTTGAGTTCAGTGCTACATAAAATGATGGGATTATACTTTTCGTTTGGCTCGTAGCAAACACGGCCACACATGACAGACCCCGTACATATTAACGTCAAATGGTCAAGGAACGGGGCTCTCCCTGGGTTCAAATTCTCCGCATCGATGGGCTTCCATGGGCTTCATCACTCATCAGCTATCAGCCTAGCACAGGAGGGTCGAGTGCACCTACGGCACGCGTTTTTGGGTGTAGTGTTTTGGGCGGGAAATCTCCCGCGTCACCAACCAAGGCGGTCCCGTGTTGTCAGTGAGACAGTGACTCGCACAGAGAGAGGCCACGCCAAGCCCACGGGCCAAGACAGCTTCTCCCTTTCGCTTCCCTAACAATCCATCTACCTACCGGCGCTCGCCTTCGCCACCACTTTTCCCCTTCGTCTCGTTCAAATCGCCAAGGCCGAGCTGCAGCAAGCAAAGCCACGCCGGCGTGGCGGGCGGTTGAGGAGGCATGCCGCCTAAATCCGATAGCGTTGAAGGTATTCACTCCTACCCCTCCCAACCAAAATGGTATTGGTCCCCTTTTTTCTTCTTCTTTTTCTTCTTCTTCTTCTCTTTTCTTTTCTTTTTTTTAGCTGAAAAACTTACCGATTCAATCCTTCGCTCGGCCTGATCAGGTTTTCTGATGATTTTACGGTGCCGTTTCTTCTTCTATCGTTTTTGCAGGAATCGTCCTGGGTTTCGTCAACGAGGTGCGGTGTCTCTCTCCCCTGAACCCTACCCTAAACCCTAAACCCTCTGCTTCTGCTTGCGCGACTAGGATTCGGTTCTCCCTCCGTGTGGTACTTATGGAGTGTTGAGCTGTATAAGAATTATTCAGAAATCGTTAGGAATTAGGATTGTATGGATGCGACAAAATTGACTGGATTAATGTGGCAAGGTGTATTGATTGTGCTTGATGGCATCATGCTGTTTGATGAATACTGGTCATCGTCCATACTGTCTTTCTGTAGGTTCAGGTGGAGTTAATTAGTATCATATGAAAACCCTGGTCACCATTCTGATTAATCGGTGTATGTTAGTTGCAACTGGCATCACCTTGTCACTGATCATTATTCTGAATGATCGTAATTGCAGTCGTCCTCCATTTTAGCAGCTACTTGCAATCACCTGCTGAAATGTAGCTAGATAACTTGGTAGTGTGTAATCCATTCTGTGGCCAGAATATGAATTTTAAGCTAATCCCTTGAATAGAACAAAAGTTTAGATTAATTTCAGTTGAATGTTGACTCCTCTCGGTGCTACTTTAACTACGGTTTGAGTCTGCTCTTTGTGTAAGATAATTAATCAGGCTCTATTTCAACTGTACTCTCTGAGCTTAGAGTTTATGATGCACAAGAGCTTACAAATGCAAAAAGTACAATGCTGTTGCAGATCAGTTTTTGCTTTTGCTGTTCAGTTTAGGTTGTTTCTGCTTCCATGCCAGAGATATTACTGCAGGTTGTTTTTTTCCCTTTAAGAGTTTTATTTATGTTTCTAGGACATGAATTTCCCAGTTAACTAAGTGCAGTCTCCTTCTGAATTCCATTAAGATGGGGAGGAAGTATACTGTCTTTTTCCTTCAGATACTGCTCTTGCCTAATTTAGGTGAAATTAATTCAGTATACTGATGTACCTAAGTAGTGTATGTGACGGTCGCTATGAAATGAGGTTATTCAGAAAGGGTTTTGTACACAGTTCTTCAATTTTATGCTGGATAAAAAAATAATTACTCCCGCTATTCCAAAATATGAAATGTTTTAATTTTATCCTATGTCAAACTTATCAAACTTTGACCAAGTTTATAGAAAAATGCATCAATATCTACAGCATCAAATTAGCTTCATTAAATCCACCAAGAAATACTTGATATTGCAGTTGTTTGGTTCTGTAGAGGTTAATACGGTTTCAATAAATCAGGTCAAAGCTAGAGAAGAATGACTTTGTGCAAAACTAATATATTACATTTTGGAATGGAGGGAGTACCACACTGTTTGCTCAGCTTCGAGTATTTTGTTCTTCTAAGCTCTGAGCACCATATAGTTGACTTTACCATGACTCTGCAGCAAAACAGGCCATTGAATTCACAGAATGCAGCTGATGCACTACAGAAGTTTAATCTTAAGAAGACTGCAGTACAAAAGGCACTGGATGCATTGGCTGACAGTGGACAGATTTCCTTCAAGGAGTATGGCAAGCAGAAAATTTACATTGCTCGGCAAGATCAATTTGAAATTCCAAATAGCGAAGAACTTGAGGAGATGAAGAAAAGAAATGCCAAGTTACAGGAAGAACTTGCGGATCAAAAGAAAGCAATTAGTGAGGTTGAATCTGGTGAGTTCCAAACTTCAAACTGGTACCATGGTCTTGCTAGTGGTCCACCACATGCAGTAAACAAGATCATATTTCAAAAACATCTAAATATAAATCTTCTACAGAGGTACGAGGTCTGCAGTCAAACTTGACGCTGGCAGAGATTACGTCAAAGGAGACTAAATTACAAAGCGAAGTAGGTGCATAAAAATGTTCTCTTCTACGAAGCTTATTTGTTTTCAATATAAGCAGAGACTCATCTGTTTAAAATTTGTTTCCTTGTAAGCACATTTTATTATGTGTCTGTGTTCCTTTGGACTAGTATTAATTGCAGGACCCATATTTGTTCAGGTCCAGGAAATGGAAGAGAAACTAAATAAATTGCGGAGTGGTGTTACCTTGGTGAAACCTGAAGACAGGAAGATCATTGAGAATTCCTTTGCTGAGAAAGTTAACCAATGGAAAAAGCGGAAGAGGATGTTCAAGGAGCTTTGGGATAATATTACTGAGAATAGCCCAAAGGATCAGAAGGAATTTAAGGTTTTTGCTGCATGCCAACCCCCCCCCCCCCCCCCCCCCCCCCAACACACACACAAATGCCTTTGACTGACCTTAAGACCTAGTATATGCTTTGATCAAGCATTTATCACATCGATGGTAGACTTTAATTGATACTACTTCTTTTAGCTATCACAGTTGCTTTTCATTTACATTTTCTATTGTTTTCTATTTGTGACGACCACATGATGCTGATGAACAATATGTACTGCAGGAAGAACTTGGTCTCGAGTACGATGAAGATGTTGATGTGAACCTGCAGTCTTACTCTGACATGCTAGCAAGTCTCAATAAAAGGCGAAAAATTTCCCGCTGATGATGTAGCATGAGAGCATCTCAAGTTGAAAGTAGGCTAGAACCGTTTCACACTTTCACCCGATATGCATTCGTCGTTCTACTGGTTCTTACGGTTCCTGCAGCTGAGATGTTCCGGATAGCTAATCTTGTCTTCTGTTAATATTTATTGGCTTATGAGTATTCTAGTCGGTAGGTTCAGACCATAGCGAGTTAGTTTACCCTGGCAGCAGTGAGTTTAATATAAGTTTTGTAACTGTTGAGTAACAGCAAATCCTGCATTCTCTTCATTGTATCCATAGTTCTGTATACTGTTGATTTTTTTTGCTATGCCCACCAAAATATGCCCTCATTCTAAAGGAGAAGTGCATTCTGAAATATTCTATCTTCACTATGTACATGCCATTCTATGCACCTGGACCTGCTACAATTACAAGCAAAGTCATCTGATGGGTGATCGTTTCTCGCGCCGTGGCCTTGCACAATCTTCACATCTGATGGCCTTGCACTATACTTGCCTGAGTTGCCTCTGATGGGTGATGGCCTTTCACTCTCCAGCCTTGAGCTATAGTACCTTCCACGGTTGTTAGCCGCTAATTACATTCCCTTTATGTGATTGCACTAATTACTCTGAAAAATGTCACATGCTGGGTCAATTAATTCCTTGCGTTGTTGCACTATTCACATCTAACTAGAGGTGGGTGGCATCATCTGTAATTTCGAAATTTGTGCCAAACTTTTTATGTCCCTTCAATTTCTCATCGCATAAGCTGTTGATCACAAATTCACAATTGCACGACCTTGTTGCGTCTTGCATGGATCCAAATGAAGGGGATTTGTGATCATCGGAGCTGTGTTGTGCTGTGCATCACTTCGTTTCTTGGCATCATCTATTTTTTTTTCCCAAACTTCTTGCTTGCTATGACAACCGATCCGACGCGCTTCTCGCAATCTCGCTCGGCTCCAGCCACATACGTGCGTTCCCACAGAGTCGGTTTCGAGTCCCGGTTTGGCCGGGCTCCCGCGGGCTCCGGCTCCGGCTCCTGCACCGTAGCTGGGTGTCGGCCGTCCAGGAGCTAACAGGCGCCTATAGGAGCTAGAGCCGCGGAGCCAGAAAAACGAGCTTCTCCGGCTCCGGTTGTGTCAGTGAGAGAGGAAAGGAGGAGAAAGAAAAACGGCTTCGGTGAATAGTAACCGGGTGTCGGCCGTCCAGCAGCTGACAGACGGGAGCCGGAGCCCGACCAAACGGGGCCTCTTCTCCTAGTTCGGCACCTCCTGTCCCGTCTGATTTTCTGACTTCTGAGGGACCACACGGCAGCCATCCATGCGATAGGAGCGCCCTTAGGCCCTCTGCAGTGTGTGTGACTCTGGGCATAATTAACCGAAGACCGAAGACCGAACCGAAAAGACCGAGACCGAAAAGACCGAGACCGAAAAGTTCGGTCATGAGTTCGGTCCTGGCTCCCAACTAACCGAAGTAACCGATAGAAGTTCGGTCATATGTGTCGGTTAACCGAAGTGACCGAACTGACCGTAGTTCTTGTTCTGTACTTCTGTTATGTCATTATGTGTGATTGTGATTTGTGAGAACTGAGAAAGTTGTGTGCTAGAACTTGTCATAATAATGTGTGGTTTGTTTTATATATTGTGTTGTTATTTTTTTGCCTTCAAATAGCAAGCATGCTGTTGAAAATTGCTATAGATTCTGCTATTGTTTGTGGCTGCTACTCAGGCCCGGTTAGTTCGGTCGTGACCGAGACCGAACCGAACTAACCGAGACCGAACTTCCTCGGTCTTCGTTTTTTGCAAAGACCGATCGGTCCCAGGTTTCTGATGACCGAATGACCGAGGAACCGAACCGATCGGTTCGGTCTGACCGAATGCCCAGGGTGAAGTGTGTGCCTTAAGTGATGCCCGAAGAGGAGTGAGAAGATTGAGGCATTACTCCATCCCACTGCAGCAAGCGATGCTAGTTCAGACCAGTGCTAGGAAAACCAAGAGCGAAACATGTAGAGGATGCGGTGCCAAATCATTAAAAACTATTTAGTTCTGCTGTAGACCAGGTGCTAGTCTTGCCGCTGGAAGCATGAGAATGTATTAGATGGAGTTATTTTATTTCTTGTGGTCCCCACATGTGGCTGCGGTGCTAACTTTTTTTCGACACTACAGCTTCACAGTCCGTTGCCCATATAATCACCATGGGACCCATTCATTTTTTTTTTGCACCGCCTCCACACTGTGGAAGGCCTTACGGGGCTTTGGACCCATGGTCCACACAATTTTATTCCCGCCCTCGTACTCGCACTCGCCCACCGTCCTGATTCCTCCTCCAAAAGTCCAAATATGCTGATCCCGTCCCTCCTCGCCCGGCCACCTCTCCGAAACCCTCCTCCGCATCAACCCCCCGCACGAAACGCAGATTGCGCCGGGGCCTGATTTGAGTTGCGGGAATCAACATCTTCCTGAGAGCGATGAGGAGCTCCGGCGATGGCTGTCCTGCGAAGGCGAGCGAGCGGAGGTGGCCGTCTCAGGCGAGGGTGAGCGAGCGGTGGTGGCCGCCTCCGGCGAGAGCGGCCTTGCGGGGGAGGCTGTCTCCGGCGAGGGCGGCCGTGCGGCGGAGGCGCTCTCCGGCGAGGGCGGCGGTGCGGTGGCGGTCTCCGGCAAGGGCAAGCGCAAGCGCGACCTGCTGTTCTCCCTGGATTATCCTTGCACGGAGCGCCTCCGTCTCCGCCGCCTTCTCGCCTACCTCCGGGAGTACTGGTGCGATCAGACCTACGATGTGTATGTCCCGTGAAAACCCTCTTTTGTTCGCCCGACCCGACCTCTCGTCCATGCCGTCGTTCGTGTGATTGATTGTTCCTCTTGTGTATTAACATCGCAGGGCGAAAGAGAAGATGCTTGTGATCTTCCACACGGAGGATTTGGTGGAGTAGGTCAAGGCAGGACAGTGGCGGGAGGCGTTCCACTACGTCTGCAACTTCGCTCCCATCACGCAATCGAGCAAGGAGGCCGACTTTCTTTCCTTCTTCCTCGAACACCTCATGGCCATCAGTGGCTTCACGGACGGCAACACCATGGTGGCAGGCATCGTCTGCGACTGGTTCAGAAGGATCTACAGGCATCCTGTGCTCGACAAGTACCCCCTTCTTCGCCACCATCGTTGCCGATGTTCCTCTTCCTGCGCGCACAGCACCTCAGGTACCTACACGTTTGTTCGAGCCCTCAGGTACCTACACATTGGTTCGACTGATCAGTGCATCGATGTGGCGCATGCTTACTTCCTGGTGTTACTCCTGCTGCAGGAACTCCCTGGATTGGCAACTGGTCAGGAACAAGGCAGCAGAGATGGTCGAGGAGATGGCCAACAAGAGTACAAGACACCCGAGCTCAAGGACAGGATGCGTTACCCGCGTGGCCAGAATGACCTGTACGACGTAATGCCCGTTAGGTCCAGGTACACACATATATATGCACATCACACGGTCGCAAGCTTCTTCCAGCCTGGTGTCACTTGCACTTTCCAGTATTAACCGTCTGACTTGCGGGCTATGTGATCTAATCTTGCTAGCTTTCGTCAAAGGCGTCAAGTGAAGAACTTAGGCCAGAAACAATCAACAGAACTTGCCCAGTTCTATCTTCAGCTGAAGAAGAGGTACAACATGCATATTAATTGAAACTCTTGCTGTTTTTTTCTGCTTATTTTACACTCACACATGTTTGTTTGTGCAGGCTGCCTTCTTCAAGTCAGCCAGAAACTCATGCTGATTCAGGTATTGCAAATTGCAATGTTACTGGATATCTCTAGATAGTCCCATCCTTTTTAGCACAATACACATGATCTTAAGAACATGTTTAGCCCTTGATTCATAACATACAGACACACTGATTAATGAATGAGCTTTTCAACAGCAGGATCAAAAAGGGGTGGTGGGGAGATTCTGATTTCACTACTTGGTATGTGAAGCTACTTTGCCAGTTGTTCGTGCTTTTAATTTGTGTTCTTTGACATGTCCATGGTGTCTTAGCATGTCCTGTTTTGGGGAGTAATTCTCTTTTCTATCTTGTTTTGTTGCACCTGTGTCTTCACATTTATTGCGCTAATCGATATTATGATTTGGTAGCATAAAACGCCCATGTGCGTAATAATTTCTTTGGTTCTTCCATGCGTGCAAGCTTGCATAGATAGAACAGCGCAAAATCTGTTACGCTGTTCCATTGCTTGGCAGAATCTCTTGAATTCATTTATGTGTCTTACTGGAAAACTTGCACGCTCTTCAGTGTGAAGTTGGAGACACCCATGCTAGTTAGATTTGATCTTCCATGATTGCAAGCTAGCATAACTAGAACGCCCCCAAATGTGTTGTGGAGTTCCATTAGTACGTAAAACCACATGAATTTTGTATTGTTTTGTATTTGCATGGCACATGATTTTCAGATAAAGCTTTGCAAGCTGGTAGGCAAATGGTGTCCAAAGAAGGTAAAATATTATTGATTTCTGTAGGTGAAAACAAGCTGCAGTTTCTGATAGCTGATAGTTTTGTTTCTCCGCGGTTTTTCCACCGGGGGCTGCACTGACTGTTAAAGCCAAACCAGACCCCTTCAGCAAATAAGGACATCAACTTGAATATGCAACCAAGCAAGGTAATTTACACTGTTTTATACAGTCCAAATTTAGCTGCATCATTGCAGTTCTGATTAATTCCATTGGTTAGGAGGGGGAAGTTGCTTGTTCCTTTGCCCCCCTCAAATTGTTATTGTTTAAATGTGTTACTAACTCTGGTAGCCTACTACAAATGTCGCCATCAAGTTATTTTGGCCTAAGATTTTTTTTTTGTTTTGTTTTTGGCAGCCATGATGCGCTGGAGGTCTCAGGAGTCTCACCGATGTACTGCTCATGCTGGGAATGATTCAAAGAGGCCTCGAACAACCAGGAATTTTGGTGACGCAAGTCTTGGATACTGTTTTGTGTGTTCATTCTTTGGACTGCACGTGGAAATTATGTAGAGCTATGCATAAATCGGGTGGAGCTCCAGAGTTTCATATGGAGGTTATTTCTAATGCATCGACCACAAGATACACCATTAAATATGTATTAAAAATCTAACAAAAAATATGAATAAATAGATCACGCAATCTATGTATATATGAAATTTGAGCTTGAACAAAATCCTGCGTAACGCAACTATTCATATCATGATTTCTCTTCTTTTTTTCTCCTTACATAGATTTTTATTCAAACTGAAATTTCATATATACATATTTTTATTGGAATTTGTCGTATATATTTGATGGTGTATCTTGTGGTCGGGAGCACCGGAGCACTCTAGGCGCTTTGGAGCACCTGAGATGCTCTCATCCTCGTAGTTTTTTTAAAAAAACTTTTTGTAAACTAATTTTAAATCTAACACTGTTTTATTCTTTTTTTTTTCTAAAACTAACACTTTTGTCCGCGCCTATTTCCCTGGCGCGGCGAAACGCCTGTGGCGCGCCATGCATGGTGGTGCGCGAGAGGGATGACGTGACGACAACCGGGGCGCTGATCGGTGACGTGGCAGGGTCTGCCGTGCCACCGATCTTGGCGTGGCACTAACACGCCAAGGCCCATGACGCGGCAGGACCTGGACACAACATTAATAAGGCTTGTGCCCATTCCTTTGGTGTGGAGTACTGTATCTATAATACTCTTATATAAAGCTAAACCTCACTAGATAATTTTTCTCTTCATGCAAGGTGTCCACGTCATTTCCCACTAAGTCACTCACTGAATGTTCTATCTCTTCATGCAAGATGACATTATTTCCACTAAACACGTATCATTCCTTATTAATTACAAAAAATGTCCACGTCATCTCTATCATATACGGCAAAAGCAATTAAACAGAGTGTTAGTGGGATTGAGAGGACGAATGGCCAGGATCAACACAGTTACTTAAGATCGGATGGCTGAAATATTAGTGATGGCATGGCTTCACCAGAGAAGAGAGAAATAGCAGTTAATGACACATTCCATCTATATAGATCATATATATCCAATAAAAGCTCTCCCATTCTTCGTCTCTGTCTCCGAAGAAGAATGGGTGGAAGGTCATCCTGTTCTTCTCTCCTGTAGAAGTGTTTCTGCGCAAATCACTGTAAGCTCTCCTTGTCCTCTAGTGATTTCTATCGATTTCTTTTATTTAGATAGTCAAGGAAATTCCTTTAACCTATACATCATTAGAGTTTCGTGCTTTTGTTTCTTCCATAGCCTAGTTGTCCCCCTTGTTAGTTCCATTTTTTTCTAATCTCTCTCTCTCTCTCTCTCTGAGATGATCGTTCATATAGTTTCTTTTTCCCTCTATAATGCATTTAAGTTTCTTAGAGAATAGAATGTCAAATTGTTAAAAGGGAGGATTGGAGGAATTTGGACAGGTCATAGCACAAAGAAACGGTAAAAAAAACAAAGTTTTTTTTATGCAGGTACGGTACCAAGATGAGAAAACCTTCCAAGGGATGCAAGGAGAGGGATGCGAATTACCACCGGAATGGTCACACAGATGACCATGGCAAGCATTTCTTTAAGATATTGATTGGTGATTTTCATAAAAGATTGGTGAGCAATTTTCTTGCACACTGTGTTTCCGGCTATTCAGCATGTGGAATACTGGAATGTGGTCATTATCATCTAAGAAGTGAAGTGAAGTAAGCTGCATCCGCACCAAAATCGCGGCGGCCGTTTTGGGCACCAAACTTTTGGCAACATGTGGCGACCAAATGAACTGGTGAGCTGTGGCTGCATTGCGGCACGCCGTAAGTCCAACGACGAACCAAACGGCCGCCGAAGCTTGGGCGCGAGAGTTGTGGCGAGTTGTGGCACGGCGCGGCCGCTATTCAAACCCACCCTAACTTTTGTTACTAATTCAATATTGTGGACTGTGGTAGTGTTTTCAATTAATATTAGCATATTGTCCCTAAGATTATTGATCAATGTAAAGATCTATGTTGGTAGCCATGAATGGAATAGCATCACTTACAAGACTATTTTGGCAATTTTATTTTAGAGCAATCAGGAATCAATTTAGTGTTTTATCATATGATGGTGTGCATCACTTGTTTAAAGATAATTAGTTATGATTGTATCAACCAACTTGTAATACATCAATGTAGAATTTATACAGTTCCCTTACCTCATCTGAACTTTGTTCTACGTTAATCTTGTTGCCGCAGGTCATACCAGGTAAATTTGCTAAACATTTCGGAGGCAAAATAGAAGGAAGTATTACTCTTGAATCACTTGGCGGTTATACTTTTGATGTTCAAGTTGCAAAGAATATGGGCAGAATAGTGTTCAATCTGGGTGGAAGTCATTTGTTAGTGCCCATGACTTGAAAAAGATGAACTTCTTGGTATTCAAGTATGATGGGATGTCTCGGATGAAGGTTCTGATATTTGATCCTAGTGGTTGCGAGAAAGTACCACCATGTTTTGTCATGAAAAAAGCTATTAGTGGTGGATGGAAGAGAGAAGAACCCATTGACATTTCAAGCAGCCATGCTAATCTTCCCATGAGAACACCAGAAACTAAAAAAAGCATTGAAGCAAAAGGACAGGAGTAGGATCACTATCAGTTCATCAAGATCCCTATTCAACTCATCAGGTTGAGTCACAATGTCATCAAACCTAGTAGCATCTATGTATATCTACAAGATCATGCCATCATTATTTTGTTTGGTCATAGAAGGAATGACATCTTCAAAGGCCGATGAAGCACATTCTGTTCCGAGTTACATGCTCCCACGAGGCACCAGTCTTGATATTATGCAAAAGAAGATACTGAAAGAAAGACTCATAGCTATTTGTTCTGAAATCCCCATCTATGTGTGTGTCATAAAGAAGTCAAACATTTCTGAAAGATCTCAAGCTATGGTGACTTATGTTTTTCTCTTTTTTTTTTGCTCCAGATTGATATTAATATTGCATTTCAATTGCACGTTCTTCAACAAGCAGGTTGTTTAGCTTCCTAGACTCCTTGAAGAAATTTACAAGCTAAGTTCGATGGAAAACTTCAATTGTTTTGACTTTCAAACACTGAAAACCCTTTCCCTTTATAACCAGAAATTCTCTAGAAAATACTCTGATGTATGTCTTCCATTAAAGAGCAGAGTGTTGATTCTTCAGTGTCATGGTAAGAGTTGGGAAGTGATTTGCCGCATTCATGTTCCAAAAGCTCAACGCAAAGTTAAAAGGCTTTCCAAAGGGTGGACACAGTTTGCACGTGACAACAATTTACAGCTGGGAGATATCTACCTTTTTGAGCCGCTGAAGACCAAGAAGTATATGATGAATGTGCGTATCATTCGCAAAGAGTGAGATTTGGGAAATGCTTTCTGCTGCCGTTTTGGACTTGTGCTTTTGGATTTGATAAGAGTCGCTTATGGTCATGTGTGTCAGCCGTTGGTGCCAACTTTTCTAATAGTGATATTAAAGCTTTTATAATTGGCAAGGGTACAACTTACTCTGTTTTGTTAGATAAGGGAACAAAGTGGTACAGCTTACTCTGTTGAGTGCTGAACAATATAATCTATGGTCTATTCATCCCCTAATTAATTGACTGCGCCGTGTGGACCGTGTGGTACATCTGTCGAGTGCGTCGTGTGGGCTGCACGGACGATCATGCGCTAGGCAACGATAATGCTCTTGTGAGCAGTGGGCGCGGCGCAGGCGCGGCGGCGGGCACGCGTGGCGGTTAGGCGGGCAGGCGCGACGGCGGGCAGGCGGGGCGGGTGCGTGCGGGTAGGCGGGTGGGCAGGGCGTGGCGCGGCGGGACTGGGCCGCGAGCCTTTAGCCGACTCTGTCACGCCACCGAATAGGACGCGTTAGTGCCGCGCCAAGATCGGTGGCGCGGTAGACCCTGCCACGTCACCGGTCAGCGCCCCGGTCGTCGCCACATCATCCCTCTCGCCGCGCCACCATGCATGGCGCGGCACAGGCGTTTAGCCACACCAGAAAAATAGACGCGGGCAAAAGTGTTAGTTTTGAAGAAAAAAAACAATGTTAGATTTAAAATTAGTTTTAAAAAGTTAAAAAAAATTCTACTCGCACACCTACTTTTTTTTTTTTTGAAAACATCCTCTCACACCTACTGACCTACTGGTCAGAATATTAATTAATTTTCATGACTTTGTGGTCGCATGATATTTGTAGCAAGTGTTTCGGACCCTTAATAATGACAATAATTAGGAAAATAATTAGGAAACTTAGTTGGTTGTGGCTGAATTTAAGTAACATCGATGATGTTCGCTGAAGTTTTTTCTACGTGTATATGTGCCTATACTGTCATCTCTCGTTAAAAAAGATTCTTAGGCCACACTGCTTGTATGCTTTTCTTGCAGTTCAGGAGCGCAGGCGATGGGATGGTGTACCGATCAAGTGGTGCTGTCGTCTGATTAAGCTATGGCTTTGGTGTTGCTCTTCGTGCTTCTCAGCCGGAGTATTAAAAGTAACTTTAAGAATGCACTGTTTTCTGGAATGTCGCAACATCAAGTTTAACAGCTTTGCAATCACTATTTGGAACTTTTAAGTAAAACTAAAAATCATTATGGTATTCGTGCTCTGTGTTCTAGTGTATCAACCATCTTATTTCCTTGTAATTGTTTGATAGCCTTCCCGGCTGGTTGGTTATGTGAAGTCATTTCACTACTACATTAAGCTTTTGTAGGGCGCCTGAAGACCATTTGTAGGGGGAGTTTGCCAACCGTTTCTACCACAACAATGCTACAAATCGCTGATTTGTAGGAGCGGTTGGCTAGCTGTCCCTATAAATCGGATTTGTAGGGCGGCTGCTGATTTGTAGGGGCGGCTCTATTTCTTAGAAAATATGAAATCGGCATAAAAAATAGCAAATTGCACAGCTGATGATTTGTATGGACGGCTCCATTTTTCAGAAAATATGATATCAACCCAAAAAATAGCATTTTTTTAATCCGGGGAGGCCCCCACAGGGAAGTCGCGACATTATTCGCGCAAAAATCGCGCGAGCTGCGGAGATTCGAACCCACGACCTCACCTCGCGCATACCATCCTCTACCACTGCACCTCACACTCACTTGTGTCTATTTTAGATTTTTGTTCTCCACTGTGAGGGGTACGACCTCGGATATCCATAGCATACTACATGGGCTGCGCCATCAGGGGTGGTCTAGCCCGCAAGACGAACACTTACGGTGCACGGTACTACTCAACGTGTACCGCAGGGCATCAAGGGTGATATCCTGAAGATGCTACGAGATCTGTTATGATATGCTCGATCCTGTGATTCGTGTAACATGTTATTACTTACCGGTTATCTCCTAGATCTAACTGACTTGTAACCCTACCCCCAGCTATATAAGGCGGGTAGGGGACCTCCTCAAAATACACGAAATATCATACGATAGCCAATACAAACCGACATACCACGGGAGTAGGGTATTACGTCGTGCTGATGGTCCGAACCTGTCTAACTCTTGTGTCTCTATTGCCTTCTTGTTCTTGATTATGCGCACCTCTGCCGATCAATCTACCTTCGTGGCATACCCCTCGGAGGACTAGCGACGATATTCTATCGGCACCCACGTACTATCATAAACCGAGTTTAAATTAATTATTTGAGGCCCTAAACAAATTTAAATAAAAAAGTTGTCACTTATAAAGTTGTATAACTTTTCGAGATCTACAACTTTCATTTTGGTAGTTTCTCCATCCGTGGTCGATTATAAAATTTAAATTTTAAATTTGAGAAATTCAAACGTAGTTTTCCTTCACAAGATGATTTCAAAATCAAAAGGTTGTCAACTACAAAGTTTCATAACTTTTCGAGATCTACAACTTTTATTTTTATATTTTTTTCATCCGAGGTCGTTTAAAAAATTCAAATTTTAATTTTTTTTGGAAATACAAATGTAGTTTTCCTTCACAAGATGATTTCAAATCAAAAAATTGTCAGCTACAAAGTTGTATAACTTTTTCGGATCTACAATTTTTATTTTGGTTGTTTCTCCATCCGAGGTCGTTTGAAAAATCCAAATTTTAAATTTGAGAAATTTAATCATAATTTTCCTTGACAAAATGAATTCAAATAAACAAACTTTGTCAACTATAAAGTTCTATAACTTTCCTAGATCTACAACTTCTATTTGGTCATTTGTTCATCCGACATAGTAGTAGTAATATTATTCATTAAATTTACATATCAGATATATACATTTTGTGAACAATGTTACTACCACTTTGTCGGATGAACAAAAATAATTAAAATAAAAGTTATAGATCTTGTTGAGTTCTATAACTTTTATGTTTATGACTTTTTTAGCTAAAATCATTTAATGTTTTAAAATAACATTTTAAGTTATAATTTTTTGAAATTTAAAATTAAAATAGATAAAAACACAGTCACATAAAAAATAAACAAAATAATAGCTGTAAGAACAGAATAAATTGATAGAGCGTGATTTTAGAAAATTTTAGGAAAAAATGATCAAATTTAAAGTTAGTACGAGAGAGAAAGACTAGTTACAAGTTTTAGCTAGTTTAATTTTAAACAGCATTTTGAAGCAGTAAGTGATTTCAAATGTAAAAGTTGTAAACAGCAAAGTTTCATAACTTTTCGAGATCTACAACTTTTATTTTGATCATTTCTCCATCCGAAGTCGTTTGAAAAAATTCGAATTTTAGGGCTTAGTTTTTACTATTCGACGTCTATTTGTAGGGGCGGCTGGATATAGAGACGCCTCTACAAATCGTGCCATTTGTATTGACGTTGATAACACCAGTAGCCTCTACAAATATATTTATAGGAGTGGCTCGTTTGGGCACCATTTGTACTAGCGGCTCTAAAAAAAAGGGGAGGATGTTGCTAAAAATCTTATTTTTAGTAGTTTTTGTTAACCCATCCTAATCATCTGACGACTGCACAGGACCCTTTTCCTTGGATGTCCCTTGACCTTGAGATAAACATGTCGCTTCATGCATGAAGCGCATATGCCTGAGGCTATTTGTCTTGACTCAGGCGTTTTTACTTTTTTTTTTTTTTTTTTTTTGCTTATACCATCGTAAGAACTTTTTGGGTATTTAATCAGTTAATCTAATGTCAAATGGCAAGCTTTGGCCACAAACCAGGAATGCTCGCTACATGTGTATTTAGTATTTACAGAGAAGTCTGTCATTCATCAGTTCATGTGAAAATCCCATTGATTATTTACAAAAGCAGTCTGTCTTTCATGTGAAGAAAAAAAATGTTGCATACAAATGCTTTAGGGACAGGTATTACGCTTTCCCTGGTATGGTTTACTGTAGTGACATTTAGCGCGTTAACAAGCACATTTACCAGAATCGTGCAGCTTTTGTTTCGTTTGAATATGATTGGATGCATTAGTTTTGATCAGGTCACCTTTTTGCTGGCCTTTGCGCAGGGAGGTTTGGTACTACCTTTGCGCAGTCATCAATTTCTACCACACGAGCCGATAGAAATTTAGCGACGTCTCATGTCTCTTTTGCTCATTATACGGTGTTGTCAAATCCTCCTAAACCACCATTTAGGAGCCAACAGGCTAATGCTTATGCAAGTACTTCATAAATTGGCAATCCAACCCCATGGGACGAAGGTTTAAGCCGATTTAAAGAAAATTTGCATAAAGATTTAGAAATGAGTCTGGGCGTGCATTTTAAACCAACCGAGAGCTATACTAAGCCATATCCTATATTTTTATTATATGAAAGCTCCCGATGGTTGGAAAGTGCCAGACTTTTATAAATTCAGTGGTAAAATAACAAAACCACAAAGAAGCATATTAACATGTTTATTGTTCAATTGGGTGAAGCTGGTATCATGGAACATATACGAGCATTCATAACTTTTCGTTATCTCTTACTGGTACTGATTTTTCGTGGTATTCTTCACTACAATCTTGCTCTATTGATTCTTCGGCACAACTAGAAGAAAAGTTCCATAAACACTTTTATAATGGAACCAGTGAGCTTAAATTGTCTAATTTGATATCGTGAAGCAAAGGCGTGACAAGTCTGTCCTTGATTTGTTAAAAGATTTAGAGATATTAAAAAACGATGTTTTAAAATGATAATTTCAGAAAAGATCTTGCTGATTCAGCTTTTGTTGGCTTGCGCTCTAATATTCAGCCTGTTCGTTTCGTCGTAAACGATCATAGATTATTTACTGCTGGCTAGTTTGGTCTGAGAGAAAAATACTGTTCCAACTTATAATCCACGATCGTATACGATCGTATAAGCCTAGCCGAACAGGCTGATTAAAGAAAAGTAGTACTTTGAGGTTCTCTCTATTAATCAATTATTGCAAAAAGCTTCAGCGACTGAGAGCCAAAGTAATTTTGTAGAACCTTAGAAGTCACATCATCCCAACATGCACACTATTGAGTGCCGTTCAGATGGCTTGGACGATGAAACTTCAAATTATTTTGTTGCTGAATTTGTTTGGCCAGCACAAGCTAGATCAGTTCCTTGCTCTTCCCTCAAGCCGATTCACAAAAATCGACAAGAGGAGATGAAATTTACATTTGATGTGTCCAAGTGTGATCACATTTTTTATGATATGTTGAAGAATGGATACACTAAATTGTCACATCCGTTGCCGCCACTTGATGAATTGAAGCGTCGTGCATATTGCAAATGGCATAATTCGTCTTCTCATGCTACTAACGAGTGCAATGTCTTTGGCGGCAAGTCCAATCAGCTATTAATGAAGGCCGATTGAGTTTATCTGAGATGCAGGTGGATGCAGTGCCCTTCCCGGTTAATGCTTTGGAATTGAAGAATCCGGCTGTTTTGGTTTGGCCAAATCAAACCGAACCTACTAATGAAAAAATGTGATAATTGGTGATCCCAGGGAAGACAAGATTGAGAAGACTTGGAATCATCATCAAGTCTTCTGGACTTGGGGGGGGGGGGGGGGGGGGGGGGGGGGGGCAAGCAAAAGCTCCTATCAAAGAGCAAAAAGGAGATACCACTATTACTGTCCATGTCGTTAGAGTAACTCCAACAGAAGAGCATCCATGTTCTGGTTGGTTTCAGCCAGGGCTTATCAGCTAGCTAACAGTGTTTTTCTCTCACAACAAACCAGCACCAGCCGACGAACAGGCTGGTTGTGTAATCTATATTTGAGTATTTTAGGAAAAAAGAGAGATTCCAACGGCTATTGTATCTGGCTTTCTAAAATAGAAAGTCACCTATCCCTGAGTTCACGCATGCTAGATATAGCTTGCATGTACCGCTAGCCATCCGCATCACCCTGCTAGAAAGGGTATTGGAGTTTTCTATTTTTTTTGTTGGGGTTTCTATTTTAGAGGTTGGTTAAATCATGGGTTTAGCCATCTATTTTTGTCAACTCTCTTGAAGTTGCTCTTAAACAGTAAAAAACACAGCAAGACCGATTTGTCGAATCGGCCGAGTGAAGGAGGATCAAAGATCCCTGCGCACCTGCAAACCAAGACAATCAAAGGTTGGAACTTGGAGGGCCAATAAAGTCAAGAATTCTAGCAAGGATACATAAACCTGCTATTGTTGATATTATATAAGCTCTGCATTGTAGTATTGTTCTCCTTTAATAAGGATACATAAATAGCTTGCTTCATTGTTGCTACTTCCTTATATAGCAAAACAATCTCATCCTGGCCAAACAGATTATTTGATTTGCATTATCAAAACTCGTTCGTTGGTTTCAGCCAACCCAAACCAGCCAGCCAACATTGTTTTCCTCTCATAATAAACCAGCACCAGCCATCCCAAACTAGCCCAGAAACCAACCAGCGAATGGGTCGATTATCGGTCTAAAAAACATGCACTACAAGTAACGTTGCATACCAACATACCATTAGTATAGGCATTATATAGTGTGCAAACAATTGGAAACAAATCAAATCTCTTGTGTTTTTTTTCCTTTTTTCACCATCATTAACTACATACCCCTATATGGTATGAGCATATACCATAAGATCTAACTACATGCATATAGAGTGAAAAATTAACTTCCAATATATATCGACAAAATAAATAAATAAACATCTCCTCTGTTGCCATCTGGATGCCGCTAAAATCCCCACTTTGTTCTAACCGATGCTGGCTTTCCCCTGGCAGGCTCCTGCTGTTTCAGTTTGGTCACTGCAACGTTGCCATGATTTGCCTCGTCCTCCGGCATGATCTCAACCTCTGAACTGTTACTCCGGTCATGCCCAATCTTCTCAGATTTCTTCCCATCAAGCACCTCATCCCGTTTCTCGATCTCAGGATCCATTTGCATCCTCCCTGTCCTCGGCCCCCTGGGCTCCCCCCGCGAGAGTTCCATGGCGGCCTTCGCGGCGGCTGCTGCCGAGGCGGCCGACTCGAACGCGGCCTGAGCTGCCGCTTCCACGTCCTTGTACCTCTGCGCCGAGTCGCCGGAAATGTCTTCGTCCTGGTCATCAACTGGTGGCGTCCTGCGGATCCTCTCGTCATCGTCGTGCTTTGTCTTTCCGTGGTTGTGGTTGGAACGTCCCGAGTCCTCGTAGGGAGGCGGCTCGTAGATGCGCACGGCGATCCCTTTCTCGGCGGCGATCTCCTGTAGCACCAACTGTCGGCTCTCCAGGCTCGGCTGCTTGGTCGACAGCTTCTGCACGATCTGTTCAGAATAAGTAAGTCTAGTCAGAAACCGAAGGTTGAGATCGAAGTCGGCCAGCCAGAGTGCGCGGGTCGCCGCCGCCGGCCCTCACCTTGGCGTTGATCCCGCATCCGCTGCGGAGGTTGGACGCCGCGGAGACGAACTCCCTGCCGAACTTGGCTGCGAGGATGCCCCGGACCTCCTGCAGCTCCGGGAGGTCCCCGCACCTGGCGGCGGCGTAGACCAGCCCGGCCGCCGCCTCCCGCAGCTCCTCGGGGCAGTCCCTGTGCGCGTCGACGAGCGCGGCCCTCTCGACGATGAGGGTGCAGTAGGCCTCGAGCTCGGCGAGCACGTCCAGCGCGTTCTGCTCCCGGACGACGTGCTCCGCGCGGGCCAGCGCGCGGTCCGTGTGGCCGAGGCGGAGCAGCTGCTCCACGTCCCCGCGCGCCTGCCCGCACCGCACCTGGCGGTGGCCCCGCACCACGCCGAGCCGCGTCACCGCTAGACCCAGCAGCGACTTGAGCCGCGCCGTCTGCTTCGTCGTCCGCCCCAGCAGCACGTCCAGCCTCCTCCCCATCGCCTCGCTCGCACTGACCAGCACGGATCGAGCTCGTAGCTAGCAACCGCTCGCTCTCCCGAGCCCTGGCCGCTGAGCGCTGGCTGCTGCCGAAGTGCCGATCGAGTCGTGGCGCGGTTTCGCCCTGGTGTTTTATACCCCCGGGTCGTGGCGCGGGGTGTGAAATGGGGAATTTTTGGAGACCGTCAGATGGCAGACGCGGGCAATTAAGAGGAAGGATCCGAGGATGGTGAATGGTGATACGGTTTCCTTCCTTGTGGTGGCGGGGTTTGCTTTGTGGCGAAGGCGAGCGAGGGCGACGGGCTTTAAACGTCTGAGCGGACGCATGGTGGGCCGAGCCGCCGCTGAGCTGTGTCGCGTGAGGCCGTGTGACGGGTTCAGCCGGCTCGCGTTCCGGCCGGCCAGTCCAAGACGCGCGGCACGCGGGTTTTGCCCGCCCGACCGGGGTGGTTGTCCTTGCTGCTGGGAGCCTGGGACCGCCGGACCGGGACGTGGGCGCGCGGGTGGCTACGGCGTCGGGACTTCGGGAGTGCTGATCGCCACGTCGGCGAGTGGTGGCGCCGGTTTTCTTCGTCTTCGATTCGTTTTGACTGGGCAAGCTCGGTGGTTTCATGGGGTGGGTGCCTGGGTGGGAGACTTTGAGGGGGTCGAAAACGATGGTGCAGCGGCGCGGCTGCGGTTGGAAACTTGCGGCACGGTGAGCCGGGGACGGGGAGGGAACAGTCGCGCCAAATATCTGTGCCGTGCCGGGCTGCCGGGCCCGTGCGACCGTCGACTCGCTCTGTGGTGGGGGGAGAGTGTGTGCTCTAGAAAACCTCGTTTGCGGAACTGTGCGTTCGTATGTAACCTCCATTTCGTACGACCTGGTCTACATGACTGTGGCTCGTTCTGTCGCCATCGATGCTGTCGTGATAGAGTGGCGTGTGGTTCGTCCTGGTCGCGACCGGAGGCCCGCTTACTATGTCAAACGCGCCTTCCCTTTTCTACGGCGACATTTTGTCATTTCCGAGTGCCGATTACTCTAGATCTGATTTCTTTTCCTCAAAAACGAAGAACTAGGCTTCGTTGCATTAAGATAGAGTGTTCACAACAAATTGTCGAAGCACACACGCTTAACCAGACGCTTGGTCGAGCAACACTCGAGAGTCGAGACAGAATATAATGTTTTATACTTTTTAGTGCCTTACGCTGTTTTTTTAACGTAGAAGGCGAGTTATATTATACTTTTTAGTCGAAGCACACACGCTTGACCACACTTGGTCGAGCAACACTCGAGACCCAATATAATGTAATGTTTTTAGTGTCTTATACACTATTTTTTTAACGTAAAAAAAGGAGATTTAATTTGTTAACTAAAACATGTCCTTGTACATTTTCCATCAACTATCTCGGTCTCTCACTCTATATGATACGAACTGTGAACATGTTGTCCCGTTCGTTTGAACTTATTAGCCTGGCTTATCAGTTCAAATAGAGTGTTTTTCTATCCCAACAAATCAGTGAACAATACTTTTTAGCCTGGCTTTTCAGCGAACTACCAATCTGACTTAATGAAAGATGTAAATTCCTGCTGAAACCTATTTCTTGGGTTTCTTGAATGGCGGAAGACATTCTCAGGTGAAGGACACATTTGGTTCTAGCCACGTCCGTGACACTATTTTAAAATTTTCGCTCTCTCGCACGAGCAAGCCAAATCTCGCTTGTACAGGCAAATCAATGTAACCAAATATGCCCGAAATCACAGTACCACCTATGATTGCGTCCAATTTTGTTGTCTAGGAGTAATAATAATAGACAAAGATAGGAACTTCAACCGTGACCTTGTATGTGGACACAAACGAACAACGAGAACCTGCATTAGATGTACGGATAATAACGAGCTGCTTCTGCTTCAAGTCACCTTCCAAAGAAGAAAAACGAAACAACTCTAATTAACGTAGAATGCGACTTGGAGTGGTGAATTAACGTTTTGCCAGGGATTGATTGATACTAGTACGTACGGAGAGTACGTCAGAGACGAGAGCACCCAAGGCGCAGTAAGTAAGGCACGATACGGATCCGTGCACCACCACAGGATATACAAGAATGGCCCAGCCTCCACCAGGCATTATCGCAGGAAGGTTCTGCTACGCTTCCGGCGACGCGACCTCGGAAAACGGCGTTCAAGGCTGGACGCGTCAAACGATTTGCACGGGAATTCCATTTGCACGAGCACGGCATCTGATGAGATTCCGAGTAGAGGTCAGCTCGTCTCGTGCTCGTCCCTGGACGACCACAGCGCGCGCATGCACCACTCCTGGTCCTAGCACAACCAGCTCTGAAAACGCGCACCCCACCGGGACCGGGGTGCGCTGATTCGGCCATTAGCCACAAACGCAATCACTTCAGCGTAGATAGGAAAAGGTATTTACTCCGTACGTACCTTCTTCAGAGTCCGGGTTTCCTCCTAAACGGTAAAACGGTAAAACCAAATCATGAGACTAGCCACACGTGGCAAGATATCGATGTTTAGAATGGAAATGGATGCCCAAACAAAACGGCGGCATCAATGACTGTTGATTCCTCGATTCTCAATCTACAGCCTGTTCGCTTGCCCGTATCTGGCTTATAAGCCATGGCTTATCAACCAGTATTTTTCTCTCACACCAAACCAGCCAACAATACTTTTAGTCATGGCTTATAAGCCAAACCAGCCCAAACGAACAGGGCGCTAGTCTAGCTGCATGGACGTTGAGGAGAGAGGAAAGCCCGGTATCATTGTTTTTTATGGGTCCTAGTCGATGCTCGCCCAGTGCAGCTTGCCCCATCCATGTTGAATGATTGCGGTGGTTTTTGGACGTCCATGCACACCATTGTGGCTAGTCTGAGTACTTAGGTCAGTCACGGTAAGGACACCTACAACGGTGTTGTCAATAGGTCCACATAAGAGAGAGAAAGGAGGAGAGAGAAGAAATCATCGCTAATTGTGATGAGAGCAACTAGCATAAGAATCCACACAAGCGAGCCCCACCAAATGTCTGACTTCTCGGTCGCCTCGAGCGAGTGGAACGGGAGAATCATATATCACGAGGCTTGGCTCGTGTTTTTCCACTGTGACCACATTTTCCTCTGGTGCCCTTCCCGTCGCCGCGCTATCGCTTACTCGCTCCACCTACCCGTGCGCAACTGTACGTTGTTGCCCCCTCTTCGTCGCTCTTGTGTTTGGCCGCTCGATTGCCCTTGCTAAGGCGCGGGAGGCGATGGTGGTGGAGTAGGTCAAAGCGCTCGATTGCCCCCTCTTTGCTGCTCTTGTGTTTGGCTCTTGTGTGCGCTACTTTAGACCAGGTTTTGTATCCAGCGCCATCCCTGGGAGTAGGTCGAAGCGCTAGGAGTAGAACCTACGCGCCTCGGCACAACACCATATACGTTGTCAATGGTGTCCTTATGGACATTTCTAGGGTTGGACACTACTTGTTTCAGAAAGTTTCCAAACATATGCCTAGCATAGAAAACAGGAAGGTTCAGATTGGATCTCATGGTTTAAAGTTTAGTGGCTAAACTTTCGACCATTTTAGCCCTTGATGCCCCAAACATGAAGTAAAGTACTCTCTAAAGTTTAGACAACTTCATAAAAACTTTAGACTACAAAAATAAGTTACAGTTTTAGTCCTCAACTTTAGACAACTAAAAACTTAAACCAGGAAATCCAAACAGGACACGTGAAAACACGTGATTGACATGAGAACCCACGGCCACCTATAAAAACATCAGATGAACTATTGCTACATCACCAGCACACCAGACAAAACGCCACGTCCGTCAAAACTAAAGTTGATTTAGACCGAACAAAAAAAATAACGGGTTTTCAAAATTGAGGTGCCAAATGTCTTATTTTGTATTTTCGGGAGGTAACATAGACTCCCGGTTAAATAAGTTTTTCCCGCGTAAATATCAATCGGTTCAAAGTTCAAACCCCGAGCCCAGTGGCAGAAAACCACTCACAAATCGTGTGCGCTTTTCCTTCCGCTGTTCTTCTGGACGTCCGGACCTGATCGTTTGCCGTTCGGTAAGGTCCAGAGTGGCAGAGTCAGCGCAAGACAAGACTTGCGTAGACTCTGTGATTCATCGCTCAACCTCAACGCCGGCCGGCCACCGCCTGTTCCAGAACGCGGCGCTTGCGAGTTACGTCAGCTGCGTGTAGCTGTGTACATCCAGCGCGGCTGCGTGATCTAGGGCACGAAACGAGTGTGACGCGGACGCGGGTCAGCCTACACTTTGGATTTGGCGGTCGATGACGAATTGGCGATCACCGCCGCAAGCAAGCAGCCTGTCCTGCATTCCTGCGGGCCGCGGGGCACGCATTCGCGCTCGCAAGCTACCTGCGGGAACGGGCAAAGTGGCAGACCAGTGATAGGCTGATAGCGGTCAGAGCTCGGCGTACCTTTTGTGCCTTTGGACGTCTCCTGAGAATCAGTTGCTGCCAGCTAATGGGCGAATTGATCGTTGTTGAGTCGAAATTGGCAGCCACTAATCCGTGTGCCTTCGGTTCGGTTAAAGATACACCTAATAAACTAGCATAGATATTAAATAATACTACTACTATTGTCGACCATGCGAGCCAATACGAAACTGGCCTAAGCGACACTGCGAGACCCACTGCAAAGATAGACGACATGGTAGAATTGAAGGGAAAATCAAACGGGAAAGTTGATTACTTTCAAGAGGAAAGAAGTAGGAAGTTCATAGATTGTTCATGCAAAGTATAGTATAATAATATTCATAATATATAATTCATAAATTGCATGGGTTCACGAAGAGGCAATGCAATCTCTTTCTTCTTCTTCTCCACGTCATTTCTTTGGGGCACAATCTTTCTGCTCCTTTTGGTGAGTGGCCTTATTAGAGCTGCATCCAACAATGCATTCAGCTAGCTGTGATCATCAACTTGCTTATACTCCTTTTATCAACCCCCCCCCCCCCCCCCCCCCCCCCCCCCCTGTTTATATTGCTTATTACTCCAATTTGGTGCGGCAAGATTCGTCGCGAGCTGTGGTGCATTTATTTCTCATGTAGCCCAGCCCATATATGTTTTTCTCTTTTTTCGGTAATGCTCTCTACCGAGCATCCGGCCGGCCGAATGGGACAGACCCGCCTGCCCTCGCGCCGCACGCCGCTTACGCCACGTGCCTTGCGTTACGCTCCGCTGCACCTTGCGCCTCCCGTCCATGGACCGTGGGCGACCTCCGCCCTGTGGCATTGAGCTTCGCACCGGCGTTGAGCTCCACGTCAACAAGCCTCTATTGAGCGACAGCAAGTAGATGAGCACACATAACCGTATGTTTCATGCATTTTAGATGTAGGTTGCATATGTTTTATTTGGATATTGCAAAAGTAGATCTTAAGTTGCATATGTTGCAATGTCTATACACGTATATTGCAAGTGTATATTTCAAATATTTCAGTTGTTTTCAAATATATGTTGCAAGTGGTTTATCTGGATATTGCATATGTTGCACTTGCTATACACGTACGCTGCAAGTGTATGTTTCAACTGTTTTAAACGTATGTTGCAAGTGTTTTATCTGGGTGTTGCATATGTTGCAGTGGCAGTACACGTATGCTGCAAGTGTATGTTTTCAAATGTTTCAATTGTTTTAAACGTATGTTGCAAGTGTTTTATCTAGATATTGCATATGTTGCAGTGGCCATACACATATGTTGCAAGTGTATGTTCTAAATGTTTTATCTGTTTTCAGACATATATTACAGCAAATGCTACATGTTGCAAGTGTTCTATGAGGATGCACAAGAAGTGGGCACAGGCGGAGCAGGTGGTCCCCTCGGGCGCAGCGGTCCCTGCGTGCGTGCGGGAAGCGAAGCGAGCGTGGCGGCCCCCACGTGCATGTGTAGTAGTAGCTGCATGCGTACCGCTGCAGCAATAAGGCCGGCCCGATAGGCGTGGCAGCAGCAGCGTGCCGCCAGGCGTAGCAACATTGTGCGGGCGGGCGGGGCAGGAGGTGCATGCATATACAAGCCTTTCGAGTCCTGTGGAGCCACATGGGTGTCGTGTCGCGTCGGTCAATGTTATGCTTGACGGTTTGTGTGTGTGTTATTGTTATGTATGTGTCTCAGTACACCAGACGTGTTTGATTTTATTGTTTGGGGGCGGGCAGCAGGCACCAGCGTTCGTCCGGATGTCTAGACACTAGCCACTCCTTTTTTTAGTTTTGCAGCCCATGAGATAAGACAAGCGTGCACACCAACGCCGTTCCTCTTTTTTACGACAAAATTAGCTCCTTGGTCTAAAAAAGTTATCTTTCCTTTGATGGTCTTTTTGTTTTGAACTTTTCTATTTAACTCCAAAACTAAATTCTTTGCTTTTTTTTTTTTTTGCCCTTTCTGTCACTCTGTCAGCTTGAGGCTCAAGGATGTCCTCAATGGCAGTTTACAAATAGCTAGCTAGATGGGCTTTGAAATAATAAAGAAAGAACACTGCAATGAGGAGTTATGTGAGCTGCGACATAATTGTTTCTGGGAGATCGTGCTACTAACTATTTGGCAGTCGTTAGCTATTTGTTCTCTTTTCTGATAGTCAATAGAATTCAGCTATTTAAAAACCATTGGGACGCTCTATTGATGTTAACTTGTACGTAAAATTACCCTTTTACAGACCAAATCACACCACTTGGACCGATACCGGTCAATCTGGTGTCGGCTAAAAAAATAAGTAATCTCATTTGATGTGTAATTATATGAACTTTCTAAATTATATGTTATTAAACATAATTCTATATATGTTTTAAAATGATTATGACTAAATTTATATGTGACTATAATTTTCATTTATAACAAAATTTGAAATGGTAGATCGGTATAGACACGTACCGAAATGTTTCATTCTAAGATGAAAACAGAATTGGCATCGAGATTCGAGAATGGAATTTACGAGCATGGAAGGGGTCTCTCCGCCCCTATGGGCTGAATTCACGACTCTGCGGCCCTCGGCCCGGTCGGCAAAAATCAAGTAGAAGTAGGTGGCGAAAACTCGAGAAGGGATTCATGTTTTGTTTTTGTGAAACTGAGAAGGGATCCATTGGGTTGTTCGTTACTGTTTAAAATGGGCTAAATTAGCGTGATCGTTCGCTTTCCGGAATTTCTTCTGGGCTCTTTGTGACCAAACCAGTGCCTGCGTTGGGCCAAGGGATTCATTACAAGAGAAACCATCGGAAGACAGTCCACCAAAGTGCCTGCGCGTCTGGGTGAAAGCCTAAAAATCCAGGCCTGCACTTTCTTCGCTCATTCTTTTTTTCCTGTAATGACGATTGGGTAAAACCCCATCACATCACATTAGCTAACGTTCGTTCAAAGGATAATATTAACTTGTTCGGCAGCAAGAAATGATTTGATCTTCATCGTCAATCCGGCCAGTGATTTGATCTTCATCAATCCGGCCGGACATCCGGTCTAGTCCTCTCCTCTCTTGCCGGTTCTCATCCGTGCGACCGTGCGTTCTTGTTCGGCACAGTCCTCTGTTGCCAGAATTCTCATCTGTGCGTGCATGGCGCGGTTTGTTGAACCTGCCTTCCTTTGTGAGGATGTTGCTGAACCTGCTATAGTGTGTTTTATTAAAAAAAATCCACGTCTCGCGTTTGGGGCTCGCACGTGATCATGACGCATTGCGGCCATCAGCCCATCACAACGCTCGCCCGGCGGCCGGCGCTCGCTTCCTGCCATCGCGATCCAACGTGCACGCCACACATGTCTCGGCGCGCGGCGGTGCCATTGCGCTGCTGTGCACGCACGAAATTAAACAGTGCACAGGCTTTAACTACGCCCGCGCCTTTTCTCCGTTTCCTCTGGGCAAAGGTGACGACGACGACGACGGCAGGCACCCGGAGTTCCTCTTCCGGGTAGTGCGCAAGTCTGGACAGCATGTACTGACTCCGGAGATCACGTGGTGTTCGGTGAGGTTTTGACGTTTCGGCGTCCCATGCACATTGGCCCACACGTACAACGGTACAAGTGGAAGCCTCTCTCACACACTAGTCGACCTAAATTTAGCACTAATAGCAGAAAGTAGAGAGATTCAAACACACTCGTAACACACCTGTCTTTGAAATTGGTAGCCGGGGGTAAGCCGGCGCCAGACAAACTTGTATGGTTTTCGTTGCCACCCTAGCAGACCGTGTATATCTCACCGCGATGACCGACGACGACTCCGCGTCTTGTCTTGTTCTCACCATCAGCTCTCTATACGGAAATATAGCGAAGTTCGGTTCCTTTTGAAAATGTAGTGGTTCGGTTCTTGCGCATAATAGCAGGAGATAGGACTCTCAAAGTTCGGACATGGCCGAGTTTTCTATCTGTTTTTTTTTTTCACGTAGCCAAACTTTTGTCAAGGTTGGACCAATCGGCTGCCCAAGCAGTAAAATGGAAGCGCGCCCAACCGGCAACCGTTTGTCTTCAATGCGATTCGGAAGATTATTGCAGCACCTCCGAAGATTAGACTTCGGGGCTCGAGTTGACCTGCTTTCTTCGGTCATCTTGGCATTGTACAATGCTCCAACCATTTTAATTTTAATCTTAATCTTACTACTTAGAGGTGTTTCTAACGGCCTCTTTGTTAATTCTTACTAGACGTAGCACAAAAAAACATCTAAAAATTCTTGCAATAACTAAAAACGTATTTGAAATCACCAATAATAGCCAATAGATCTATTCTGTTTTCTAAAAAAATTAGCACCTCCACCATTATGTAAAATACATGAAATAATCCCTAAAGTTGTATATAAATTACCCCTTATGTCATTACAAAAGATAATTTTAAATACCCTCTAAATTTGTATCTAAATTGTCCACATCTCCCATTATAAAAAAAAGATAATTCAAAATACCTCCTACATAATTCAATAACTATGACTGCGTTCGGCTGACACCATACCCGGCTTGATCCGTTTCTTTTTTTATCTGAGACAATATTTTTCTCTCACAAATTCATTCATAAACAGTAACTTTTTCAGTCGCCACAGTGCTTTTAGGTCAGCCGAACGCCCCCTATGTTGGGTCCGATTGGTGTCCAACGTAACACCATAGATTTCAGTACACTGTTGGGTCAGAGCGTCCATGCAAAACTCTTTTAACCCTCTAGGGTGCCGCTAAGACGTGTTGTATTAATTTTTTTTTCTACCTTAATATAAAGACGCGCAAACCTTTTGCATGATCGAGAGAAAAAATCAATAACTATAAAGTATGTGTCGAGTACCATAAAACGGGGTACCCCGATCGTACACCAAAAGGATCACTTAAATCCCATCGACAACAAAACTAGAAGGTAAGCCATGGGTTCATCACCGACCCCGTCCGAGCCCACCGGCTCTCCGCCTCGCCCGAGGCCTCGCACAGGAGGTCTCGGCGCCCTGACAAAATCTCCGCCTCGCGCGAGGCCTCTCGCGAAAGGCCTCGGCAAGGAGCCCAATCTCCGTCTCGCCCGAGGCCCCGTGCGTCCAGCCTCGGATGAAACGGCTATTCTCCGTATCGCTCGAGGCCGGCTTGTCAACAACCCGTCGCTCCCGCCTCGACCAGTCTTCTCGACAGCATATCACGTCTTATTAATGCGTCAACCACTCCCGCAATCTCAGCTGGACGACGGCTCAACACTACGGAGTGGTCGACGGGACAAGAAGTCGCATCAGCGCCATACCGGCTGAGACGGGGCACGGCGGGGATTACCGGCCACTGTATTCCGGCGCTGTGCCCACGATCAGCGCTCGCACTACACTGTGCCCCGTGATCCCCGCCCCGTAGACAACGTGGCATGGGAAGCCTGGCCCGGGTCATCATCACCTCCGAACCAGCGTACCAGAACGACCGCTCCCTCTGAGCCTCGGCACCCTACGACAGGGCCTCGGCCATCTCGAGATTCATGTCTGCCGAGACCCCCACCACGGTTCGGCCTTGGCACCAACCAAGCCCCGGCCTCGCGCGCAGTCAACCCACAGCGACCACATGATGACCACCGCACCCGCTTCGAGGCAGCCCTAGAGCTTCCATGACGCACAGGATCAGATGTGACCCGCACGTCGCCCCAACGCCTCAAGGACAGACCACTCTGACGACCACGCCGCTACAGGAACAGGCTACAGGGCTCGAACACGCCGCCTCTGTTCGCACGACGCCGTATAGTTAGCACATGTACTATCCTTATCCTCCCTTCAACTATAAAAGGAAAGGACTTAGACCATTTCTAGGGAGGAGACAGGCACTCACTGAGAACAACACCCTGTAACACGCATATTTCCCTGTCGCCTGAGAGCAACGTCTCAAGCAGCCCACATCACCTCCCGCCGAGACCTGGGACTAGCTCCCTCTCTCACCGTGCTTGTAACCCCCTACTACAAGCACTTCGGTGCAAGGAATACAAGATCGATCTCTCAGACTAGACGTAAGGCACCAATGGCCTGAACTAGTATAATCCTTGTGTCTCTTTGCATCACCATCCGGGATTGGGAACACGCAGCACAAATTCACTAGTTGGTTAGGGATCCCCCGGTCTGAAACACCGACAGTATGCTATATATGTTCCTTTCTTGTGTTAGCTAGTGTCCTGGCCCGTCCATCATAGGTTGCCCAGCGTCCTTTCTCCTGTCAGTCACAACAACCGTATGCCTATTCGTTTTGTCGTAAATGATCATGGATTATTTACTGCTGGCTGGTTTGGTGTGAGAGAAAAATATCGTTCTAGCTTATAATCTACGATCGTATACGAGCAAGCGAACAAGCTACGAATTCATTGACCCTATTCGCCGAGAGAGAGGAGGGGGGAGGGAGGAACGAGAGTGCTCGTGTTTCGAGCTGAAGGGGTACTTTACGGCATTGGGTATTTGGGTGTGAGAGAGGGCTCCAGTGGCAATTTGCATGTAATCCTTATAATGGGAGTGCTAGCGCCCGGACGATACCGATCCGTCGGACGGTGCCACGGACGCAAGCCCCGCACACTGCTCCTCTTATTTCTCTTCTCTGCTCGTTTCCCCGCGCTTGTCACTCGCGCCATGCGCGCCCCTAGCTTGCCCCCGCAGCCCATCCCCACACCCGCCGCGTATGCCTTCGCACCGCCCCACGTATGAGCATGCCCCATCGCCCCCTGAGCGTAGCACCCCCATCCGCTTGCCCCCAATGCTTCCGTCCACTATCCCTCCGACGAGCCACGCTCCCCCGGCCGCCTGGCTCGCCCATGGCCGAACAATATAGAAAGTTGGAATAAAACACGTGCAACAACACAGAAACAACTACTTCAACATTAGGCTAAAGCAACTGAAACACCATGAACATATTATTGCAACAACAAGGAACAACAGCTGCAACATTAGGATGAAGCAGCTGAAACAACATGAACATATTGTTGCAACAACACCGAACAAACTGCTGCAACAATAGGGTGAAGGAGCTGAAATATTTGGAATATATTATTGCAACACTGGTGTAAAGCATATGAAACAACGCTCAAAATAAAAACACTTCCAACAACATGGAACAACTACTACAACATGAGATTGAAGCAACTGCAACATCTCAAGCAATGCTACTGCAACATCCCAAAAACATCTGTTGCAACAATAACAAAAAATCCCATTGCAACATTCGAAATCATATGTTGCAACATCCAAAAAAACCATTACAACACGGCGAGATCTGACCCCAAGAGCTCACCGAAACCCTGGCTACCACCGTATCCATTAGATCCAGAGGAGGAGGAGGGCTCAGATCCATAGGAGAAGGAAGGTGGAGGGCTCAGATCTAGATCCCATAGGAGGAGGAGGAACAAGGCCTCAGATCCAGATCCCCCCGCGACCTACCTCGTCGAAGCCGCCGCCGTCGTCCTCGTCTCCGGTGGGGTGCGGGAGTCGGGTCGCGGGGACAGTGGGGGTGCATGGAGGTCACAAAGGGCGAGGGACGGAGGGAGGGA
Organism: Miscanthus floridulus; assembly: GCF_019320115.1. Lineage (NCBI taxonomy): Eukaryota > Viridiplantae > Streptophyta > Magnoliopsida > Poales > Poaceae > Miscanthus > Miscanthus floridulus. The sequence goes on from NC_089581.1 coordinate 23,246,752, forward strand.
GGGAGCACGGGCGGGCTGGCGCACAGCGAGCTCGCGTGCGGAGGGAGGAAGGTCGCGGAGGGATGAGGGATGGAGGGAGGGAGGGATCTCGCGTGGCAACGGCACAAAGAGCGAGCAGGAAAGCGACGCGGAGAGCGAGTGTAGGAGAGAGCGAGGGTGGTGAAAGCTCTAGTTTGGTTTTGGTTAATTGATGAAACCCTAAGTGCTGACCTAGTTTATCAAAGTGATTATGAGATAGGTAGCACTACTCCAAGTGATGAAGCAATGACGAAGATCATGACAATGGTGATAGCATGGTGATGATCAAATGCTTGAACTTGAAAAAGAAGAAAGAGAAAAACAAAAGGCTCAAGGCAAAGATATAAAATGTAGGAGCCATTTTGTTTTAGTGATCAAGACACTTAGTGAGTGTGATCACATTTAGGATAGATAGCCGTACTATTAAGAGGAGTGAAACTCGTATCGGAATGCGGTTATCAAAGTGTCACTAGATGCTCTAACTCATTGCATATGCATTTAGGATCTAGTGGAGTGCTAACACCCTTGAAAATATTTGTGAAAATATGCTAACACATGTGCACAAGGTGTTTGCAGGGTTGAGATGGGTTTGGGTCCCTCTCTCCCTCCCGCCGAGCTTGCGAGGCAGGATTCGGCGCTTTTGGAAAAATGAAATGTCTATTTTCTATTACGCCAGATGCAAAATTCTTGGTGGTTGGCACACTTGAGCAAGGGTGAAGAAGTTAGAGTTGAAATGGAGTTGGTTGAAATGATGCTGGCGTCGGTCTACTGACCGGACGCTGGGTCACTCAGCGACCGGACGCTGAAGGGCTATGTTCGGTTGAGCTGTCAGACGGCACAGTCGCTAGGGTTGAGCACAGGACGCTGGTCTGCATCCGGTCAAGGTGGACCGGACGCGTCCAGTCGAAAAAATATGCCTCGGGGAGCTTACTGGAAACGACCGAACGCTGGGGCTTTAGCGTCTGGTCAGTTTTGACCGGAGCGTCCGGTCAGCTTCGTAGCCGTTGAAATCTGACGAACAGCGTTTGAAGCCGGTGACGCGTGGCGTCCATCGGGCGACCGGACGCTGAGGGCCAGCGTCCGGTCAGTATGACCGGAGCGTCCGGTAAGAGCGCGTTTTGCCCAGTGAAGGGGTATAACGGCTCTATTTGATGGGGGCTCTATTTATAGCCCCATGGCCGGCTCAAAGGATAACTCTTGCACATTTTCATTGACATAACAACCTTGTGAGCTTAGCCAAAGCCCTCCCACTCATCTCCATCATTGATCCATCATCATTGTGAGATTGGGAGAGAATCCAAGTGCATTGCTTGAGTGATTACATCTAGAGGCACTTGGTATTCGTGTTGCGCTACGGATTTCGCTTGTTTCTCTTGGTGGTTGCCACCACCTAGACGGTTGGAGCAGCGGTGGAGGATCGGCACGAGTTGGTGATTGTTCGTGGCCGTCTCCGGTGATTGTAAGGGGAGTTGTACCTTCCCCGGCGGAGTGCCAAAAGGTAACTCTAGTAAATTGCTTGTGTCATTGAGTTACCTCACTTGTGGGTCGGTTCTTGCGGTGTCCAATCGTGTGGACGAGGTTTGTGAAACACCTCTTAGCCGCCGAACCACCAAGTGTTGGTCGACACAACGGGGACGTAGCGTGTTGGCAAGCACGTGAACCTCGGGAGAAAATCGATTGTCTCTCTTCTTTGGCATTCTCCCGGTGATTGGCTATATATTCATCTTGTGATTGGTTCATCCCCTACACGTCGGTATAATCACTCTACTCACTCATTTACATTCTTGCAAACTAGTTGATACAAGCTCTTTAGTGTAATTAGAATTGAGAGCTTGCTTTATTATTTACATTCATCTAGTTGAGCTCTTTAGAGTAGCAAGGTTGAGAGCTCTTAGTGAGTAATTACATAGCAAGTTTGTGTGCCTAAGTATTCATTGCAACTAGAATTGTTGGATAGGTGGCTTGCAACCCTTGTAGAGCTAGAGCAAGTTTGCATTACGCTATTTGTCATACTAATCAAATTGCTCTAGTTGATTTATAGATTTTTAAATAGGCTATTCACCCCCCCCTCTAGCCATATTAGGACCTTTCAGGTGGGGGAACGGGCAGAGTGCGACTGCGGGCCAACGGGTGGAGTGGGTGAAGTGCGAGCGGTGCGTCCCGAAGCCCGGACGCCCTGTCTATAGCATTACCATTCTTATAAAGTTGATGAGTACTTTCATTTTTTATAAATGTGAGATTATGGAAGAGCCTAGAAAAGTCAGGGGATGAGGGCTTCATCTTCTTTTCTTTTTTTTGCAAAATTAGGGGCTTCATCTTAGCTTCCCCTCTGCAAAACAACTTTTGCTTTCATGCTTTATTCCTTTAGAAGCCGGTGGAGGATCATGTGTTTGACATGGCTTATGGATAAACATGTGCAAAAGTGGTTGGAGCAGCCATGTCATAGAGACACTAAATAATCATCATTAGATTTATCATGAGATACGTATTTGGCGTCGTAAATGTTTATGATGTTCTCTACAACATTGACCGAACTTAAGTAGTTTAAAATAGTTTAACTTATAAATTAGAGTGTCATTCTTTTTAGACGAAGGTAGTATTTGCCCTTAGAGGAGATACGTACCACAAGTCCTACGCTATGTGCACTCGCCCGGCTGGCTACAAGTATAAAGAACATGTAATAAATTTTCTGGAATGGGCATGTCTTCAAAGACAGACAGTCGGTGAACGTGGAAAAACTTGTTCTTGTTGCGTTTATTGCAGTCCACGTTCTTCAGTAATTTCACCACCTTGTTGTTTATTCTCCAGTTATTTTTGAACCAATATGATATTTAATTAGAGAAAAAGAGATTTTGACATGATTATAATGTTGTTATTTTCTGACCAACGTTGTTAATAATAATATCATAATTTTAATGATTTTATGCATTAATTCTATTTCTGCCCAACAGTGATATAGAATTAGTGTATAAGAACAGTTGTATGTTTTAATTTTGACCAATGTTGGAATCAAAGCATGCGATTGTTGTTATTATTTATGTTCTCACTCTATATAAATTGTGGTTTAAAGTAGATACAACTTCATGGGTTGTATCAAAGAGATCCCCACTCTTAAAGGTGACAACTACACGGAGTGGAAGAAAAAAGATTGATCGGGCCTTCATCTTGGCGGAGGTGAACTGGGTAGTCACCTCACCATGTCCCACTGAGCCTGTGGCACCGGTGAGAAAGACAAACGAGACCGATGCCACTTGGGCAACTAAAGAGAGGGTTTTTGAATTCTAAAAGATGTCCTATGACCTTGAGCATAGGAAGTAGGTCACTGCCAACAAGAAATGTTTGACTATGATAAAGAACACGATTGAGCCTGCAATTGTGGGCTCAGTCCTAGAGTGTGATACGGTCATCGAGTACCTCGATAGAATAAAGAGTCAGTTCACTGGCTCTTCAAAGACATGCTACCCAGCTGATAAAGCAGCTGGTGACAGAGAGGTACTCTGAAAATAGTGGCATAAGAGAGCACATACTACTTGTTATCAATACGTAATGATGTGAATGTTGTATGCGATGATGGAAACATTGCGTGCGACAGTGAGAATGTATCCTCGTCTGTGGATGTAAACAGAAAACGAAAAAAGCTCACGATGCGTCGTTAAAATTATGGCATTGTCGTTTAGGCCATATTTTGAGAGGGAGAAAAGAAAGACTAGTTAAGAATGATATTCTTCCTCTATTAGAGTTCTCAGATTTAGAACAATGCAGAGAATGCATAAAAGGAAAGTATATAAAGAAAATAAAGAAAGATGCCAAATGAAGCGTAGGAATTTTACAGATTATTCACACAGACATCTGTGGTCCATTTTCTATAAAAAGTATGGATAGTTATGATTCGTTCATAACATTCACAGATGATTACTCCCGTTATGGCTACATTTATCCAATCAAAGAAATAACAGAAGCATTAGATAAATTTAAGATATTTAAGGCAGAAGTTGAAAACCAACATAATTTAAAGATTAAGATAGTCAGGTCTGACCGTAGGAGGAGAGTGCTACGGTCGCCATACCCCATATGGCCAAGTTCTTAGACCTTTTGCAAGATTCTTACATAAGAATGACATAGTAGCCCAGTATTCTACACCGGGCGTACCTCAGCAGAATGAAGTAGCTGAAAGACGTAATCGTACCCTGATGGATATGGTGCGCAGTATGATAAGTTACTCAACCTTACCGTTGAGCCTGTGCATGGAGGCGTTAAAAACCGCAATTCATATTCTCAATAGAGTACCAAGTAAGTCGGTACCCAAAACACCATATGAGTTGTGGACAGAAAGAGTACCCTCACTAAACCACTAACGTGTGGGGGAGTCCTGCTGAGGCTAAAGTATTTAACCTAAATATTGAGAAACTAGATCCCAAAACAGTAAGTTGCCATTTCATTGGCTACTCAGAAAAGTCAAAAGGTTTTCATTTTTACTGTCCAGATAGACATACAAAGTTTGTGGAAATGAGACACACTGTCTTCCTAGAGGATGAAATGATGAGGGGAGCATGGTAGCTCGAGAAATTAACCTTGAAGAGAAGTGGGTGTATGCGCCCACTCCGATGATTCATGAGCCATTTTTCTCACTACATGCTGTCGCTGCACTGACAGTGCAAGGTACTGTGCTACCTGCACCTATTGTTATTTCGCCTGTGGCAACAATGAATGACGATGAGGAACCTGTTCTTTAGCATCCTGTAGAATCTATTGCCACACATGAGGGGAGCAACAACAGCCTCAAACAGAAGATGTGCCAAATATGGAGGCCCCTAGAAGGTCTCAAAGAGTTAGAAAATAAGCTATTCCTGCTGACTATGAAGTATACAACACTGAGAAATTTCAAATGGAGGATGATCTCACCTCATTTGAAGAAGCCATGAGAAGTGATCATTCATCAAAGTGGCTTGAGGCCATAGAAGATGAAATGAAATCTATGAATGCCAATAAAGTTTGAGACTTGGAAATAATTCTTAAAGAAGCCAAAACAGTAGGCTATAAATTGGTCTACAAAATAAAACTTGACTCTCAAAGGAATATAGAGAGATATAAAGCGCGACTTGTGGCAAAAGGCTTTACGCAAAGAGAAGGGATTGATTATAATAAGACATTTTCTCCAGTCTCATGTAAGGATTCCTTTAGAATCATAATAACATTAGTGGCACATTATGATTGAATTACATCAGATGGATGTAAAGACATCATTTCTCAACGGGGACTTGGGAGGAAAATATTTATATGGCACAACCAAAAGGTTTTGTCATGGAAGGAAAAGAACGAATGGGATGCCACCTAAAGAAATCCATTTATGAATTAAAACAAGCTTCAAAACAGTGGTACTTGAAGTTTGATCAGACAATAATGATTTTTGGGTTTAAAGAGAATATAGAGGACAATTGTGTCTATGCAAAGTTTAAAAATGGGAAGTTTATTTTCCTTGTCATGTATATGGATGATATCTTACTTGCTAGTAGTGATGTCAGTCTACTGCTGGAGACAAAAAAGTTTTTATCCTCAAAATTTGATATGAAAGATCTTGGTGAAGCTTCATTCGTTCTAGGGATTGAGATTCACCGAGATAGAAGTAAATATGTACTAGGACTGTCATAAAAGGCATACATAGAAAAGATCTTAAAGAACTTTAGTATGCACAAATATAGTCCCTCACCTGCTTCTATAGTCAAGGGCGACAGATATGGGGATTTTCAATGCCCCAGGAATCAATATGAGATCGATCAAATGAAAACGGTTCCATATGCTTTAGCTGTCGGAAGCTTACAATATATTCAAGTATGTACGTGCCCTGACTTGGCATTTGTTACCGGGTTACTTGGCAGATTTTAGAGCAATTCTGGAATAGAACACTAGAAATTGATAAAGAAAGTCTTACGTTATTTGCAAGGAACGAAAAGCCTCATGATGACGTATAGAAGATCTGATTCACTCCATATAGTGGGATATTCACATTCTGATTATGTGGAGATGATAGAAAATCCACGTTTGGATATGTATTCACTCTCGCAAGGGGAGCTATTTCATGTAAAAGCTCAAAACAAACGGTCTCTACATCGTCCACAATGTATGCCGAGTTTATAGCGTGTTATGAGGCAACGGGGCAGGTGAACTGGCTAAAGAAGTTCATACCTGGTTTGAAGGTGGTTGACGACATCTATAGACCACTTAAGTTATACTGCAATAATAATCCGGCAGTACAGTATGCTCACAACAATAAGTCAAGTGGTGCTGCCAAATACATTGACATAAAGTATTATGTTATGAAAAATAAAGTCTGGATCATGTCATAAGTCTTAAGCATATAAGTACCAAAAAGATGCTCGTGGATCTGCTTACAAAAGGCTTACCACCCAACGTGTTCAGAGAACATATAGCCGGCATGGGTTTAAGGGAAAGCATATAATTCCTAGACAAAAGAAGGCTCAAAGTTAAGTATCTATTTCAGAACAGAGTGGTGTGTTATCCACTGCACCTTGCGCCTCCCATCCATGGACCGTGGGCGACCTTCGCCCTGTGGCATTAAGCTTCGCACCGGCGTTGAGCTCCACGTCAACGAGCCTCTTTTGAGCGATAGCAAGTAGATGAGCACACATAACCGTATGTTTCATGCATTTTAGATATAGGTTGCATATGTTTTATTTGGATATTGTAAAAGTAGATTTGATGTTGCATATGTTGCAATATCTATACATGTATGTTGCAAGTGTATATTTCAAATGTTTCAGTTGTTTTCAAATATATGTTGTAAGTGGTTTATCTGGTATTGCATATGTTGCACTTGCTATACACGTACGCTGCAAGCGTATGTTTCAACTGTTTTAAACGTATGTTGCAAGTGTTTTATCTGGATGTTGCATATGTTGCAGTGGCAATATACGCATGTTGCAAGTGTATGTTTTCAAATATTTCAATTATTTCAAACGTATGTTGCAAGTGTTTTATCTAGATGTTGCATATGTTGCAGTGGCCATACACATATGTTGCAAGTGTATGTTTCATCTGTTTTCAGACATATGTTGCAGTAAATGCTACATGTTGCAAGTGTTCTATGAGGATGCACAGGAAGTGGGCACAGGCGGAGCCGGTGGTCCCCTCGGGCGCAGCGGTCCCTGCGTACGTGCGGGAAGCGAAGCGAGCGCGGCGGCCCCCACATGCATGTGTAGCAGTAACTGCATGTGTACCGCTGCAGCAATAAGGCCGGCCCGATAGGCGTGGCAGCAGCAGCGTGCCGCCAGGCGTAGCAACATTGTGCAGGCGAGCGGGGCGGGAGGTGCATGCATATACAGGCCTTTCGAGTCCTGTCGAGTCACATGGGTGTCGTGTCGGTCAATGTTATGCTTGAGGGTTTGTGCGTGTTATTGTTATGTATGTATCTCAGTACACCAGACGTTTTTGATGTTATTGTTTTGGGGCGGGCAGCAGGCGCCAGCGTTCATCCGGATGTCTAGACACTAGCCACTCCTTTTTTTAGTTTTGTAGCCCATGAGCGTGCGCACCAAGATGTTTTCGCAGCCTAGGCCATCGCTAAGCAGGGACATCGACCAACGTCGTTCCTCTTTTTTACGACAAAATTAGCTCCTTAGTCTAAAAAAGTTATCTTTCCTTTGATGGTCTTTTTGTTTTGAACTTTTCTATTTAACTCCAAAACTAAATTCTTTGCTTTTTTGGCCCTTCTGTCAGTTTGAGGCTCAAGGATGTCCTCAATGGTAGTTTACAAATAGATGGGCTTTGAAATAATAAAAAAAGAACACTGCAATGAGGAGTTATGTGAGCTGTGACAGAATTATTTTTGGAAGATCGTGCTAGACTAGCTATTTGGCAGTCGTTAGCTATTTGTTCTCTTTCTTGATAGTCAATAGAATTCTTCCTAAATTAGCTATTTAAAAACCATTGGGGACGCTCTAATGATGTTAACTTGTACGTAAAATTACCCTTTTACAGACTAAATCACACCACTTGGACCGATACCGGTCAATCTGGTGTCGGCTAAAAAAATAAGTAATTTCTCATTTGATGTGTAATTATATGAACTTTTTAAATTATATGTTATTAAACATAATTCTATATATGTTTTAAAATGATTATGACTAAATTTATATGTGACTATAATTTTCATTTATAACAAAATTTGAAATGGTAGATCGGTATAGACACGTACCGAAATGTTTCATTCTATGGGCTGAATTCACGACTCTGCGGCCCTCGGCCCGGTCGGCAAAAATCAAGAAGAAGTAGGTGACGAAAACTCGAGAAGGGATTCATGTTTTTTTTTTTGTGAAACTGAGAAGGGATCCATTGGGTTGTTCGTTACTGTTTAAAATGGGCTAAATTAGCGTGATCGTTCGCTTTCCGGAATTTCTTCTGGGCTCTTTGTGACCAAACCAGTGCCTCCGTTGGGCCAAGGGATTCATTACAAGAGAAACCATCGGAAGACAGTCCACCAAAGTGCCTGCGCGTCTGGGTGAAAGCCTAAAAATCCAGGCCTGCACTTTCTTCGCTCATTCTTTTTTTCCTGTAATGACGATTGGGTAAAACCCCATCACATCACATTAGCTAAAGTTCGTTCAAAGGATAATATTAACTTGTTCGGCAGTAAGAAATGATTTGATCTTCATCGTCAATCCGGGCAGTAAGATGATTTGGTCTTCATCAATCCGGCCGGACATCCGGTCTAGTCCTCTCCTCTCTTGCCGGTTCTCATCCGTGCGACCGTGCGTTCTTGTTCGGCACAGTCCTCTGTTGCCAGAATTCTCATCTGTGCGTGCATGGCGCGGTTTGTTGAACCTGCCTTCCTTTCTGAGGATGTTGCTGAACCTGCTATAGTGTGTTTTATTAAAAAAATATCCACGTCTCGCGTTTGGGGCTCGCACGTGATCATGACGCATTGCGGCCATCAGCCCATCACAACGCTCGCCCGGCGGCCGGCGCTCGCTTCCTGCCATCGCGACCCAGCGTGCACGCCACACATGTCTCGGCGCGTGGCGGTGCCATTGCGCTGCAGTACACGCATGAAATTAAACAATGCGCAGGCTTTAACTATGCCTGCGCCTTTTCTCCGTTTCCTCTGGGCAAAGGTGACGACGACGACGACGGCAGGCACCCGGAGATCCTCTTCCGGGTAGTGCGCAAGTGTGGACAGCATGTACTTGCTCCGGAGATCACGTGGTGTTCGGTGAGGGTTTGACGTTTCGGCGTCCCATGCACATTGGCGTCGTCGAGCCTCAACGTGTCCGGGCACTGGCAGCGGCCGTGGCGACCTCGTTCCATGGCTAGTGCGCGCGGCACGTCAGGAAGCGTCTACACATACCATCGCGTTGCTGGATGTGCGGTGGTAGGTGAGCTCCGTCGAATCACATCTTAGGACCGGTTCGACAGGGCTCCTCTTCGGCTTCGGCTCCGGCTCCGGCTCCGGCTCTTCCAAAGGAATCCTGCCAAATGTTTTTTTGGAAGAGCCGTTTTTCAGTAAAAAACAGAGGAGTCGGAGCCATTTTGGAGGAGCCACAATTTGTGGCTCCTCTAAAACAGCTCCGGCTCCTCTGGAGGAGCCCCTCAGGAAGAGCCGTGCCAAACAGGTCCTTGGCTAGTAGAGCGCTCAAGGCAGAGGTAAAGTAAGACGTGAGTGAGCTGGGGTTGGGCTCGAGGAATTGGTGAGCCGCTTGGTTTGCAGCTGGGAGCAGGCGTAGTAGGAAATAGGGCCGCCCGGGGCTATGTGGTTTTACAAAACAAGGAATAATGCCCTCATGGTCTTATCCACACCTGTACGGCTGTACAGGCTACATGCTTTACATAATCCTGTTCGCTTGGCTGATAAGCCATAGCTAAAAATATTGTTGGCTGATTTGTTGTGAGAGAAAAATATTTTTATTGGCTAAAAAAATACGGTTTATAAGTCAAGCGAACAGGGCGCAGGATCACAGTGTCAGTGACACTAATGAGTACCTTATTGCTTTAGGAGTTTATAGGCCCACGAGTGCAGTCTCTCACATTATAGTACTTGTCTTTTAGCTTGTGGATCAAATTATAGACGACCATACACAAAGTAGATTGTGTTAGTGTTGATCTCATCCGACTCGGCCCAACGGTCGAGTCGGGCCTTGATCCAGTGCCCTGATCGGGGGCATCCAACCAAAACCGAGGTTGGTGGGCCCCATCGCGCTATACTATTTAGAGGGAGGTGGGGGCTAGGGCGTAGACACGAGGTTCACCATGATCCCCACTTCCTGCTCTAACCCTACCGATCAAGGGAGTGCTCAAGCGGCGGGAAGCGTCACCACCGGATCGCGTGGCACCTCGCGTCGCCGTCGGTCGCCGTCACTGCACCGCGCCGCTACAACTACTACACCGACGTGAGGGGACTCAGACAGGATCCGCTCTAGGTAACGATGACCTAGGGCGAGGTACACCAAGCAAGTTTCTCTATCTAAGTTAAGACATTACCCGCTAGATCTACGCCTAGAAGTATTCTCATGTCTAACAATTGTACCAGAGCTAGGCTTTCTAGGGTGTAGATCTAGTTTGGGGTAGAAAATAGAAAAGAAATCAAGAAAGAAGTGATCCTAACCCTAACCTGAGATGAGACAGGGGGGGCTCACCAGGGCTCCTCCGCCGCCAGTAACCACCGCTGTCACAAGGGAAGAAGACCGCGCGACAGCGTGCAGGAAGGAAGCCACCCCGAGCCGCCGTGGGCACGTGGGGTAAGAGAAAGAAAGAAGGGGAAGGACAGCAACAAAAAAGGGCTCGATTTGGCCGATTCGAAACGACCCAGACATTAACCCTAACCCTAACTCACGAAAAGCAAGCGGGAAAGATGAACAGTGAGTTCGGCCAAACCCTAACTGGTCGAATCTGCGACCAGGGATGGGGAAGAAGCAAAGAGACAAAAGGTTTGAACCTTAACTCAAACCCCAAGCACTAAACCGAACCCTAATCCATCGGGGAAGAAGAACAGTGAGCGAAACCCTAACCCTAACCAAACCCTAATCCCCAAATTGAACAAATCTGAGAAGAACGAAGTAAGATCTAGGCGGAGAAGAAGAAGGGGAAAGGGGGAAGAGTCCTACCTCGCTGTGCACCGTGCTGCCGCCTCACCGACGCGCGAGAAGAAGGCCAAGCGGGGCATCTACTCGTTGGTCTTACATGGGCTCTGGCTAAGGGCACCACGGCTAGGCCCCTCGATGGCGGCGCACTCACCCGTTGGGGAGCGCACGCATCGACGAGGGGGCCAGCGACGGTGCCATGCTCCAGTGCGCTCTCGCTCTCGGTGGGGAGGGAGGAGAGTGAGGCTAGGGTTTGGGGGAGCGGCGCTGACCGGTGGTTTTGTTCACTCGAGACGCGTGGACGACCGTCGATCTCAGATGAACGGCCAGCACTGATCGGACCGGGGTCTGGCCCAGGCGAGAGCGCACAGGCGGGCGGCTTTGCCGGCCTAGGCCTAGGGTGCGGCCTGGGAGGAACAGCGCTCGCGTCAGCAGAGTAGGCTGGGCCAATTTTTTGCTGCTGGGCCGAGCGCAAAGTAAAGAATGAATTAGCTTTTGTTTTTCTTTTTCAGTAAATGTTTATTTCCTGGAAAATGATTAATGGTTCAAGAAAATTAGCAAAATAATTTTTCCTGTAGGTAAAAATTCACAAATTATATTTAAGTTTCTGCTGCAAAGTTTAATGTTTATTATCTTCCAATTAAATTCGAACCAACAGGGGAATTTAATTTAAAGAGCAGTTATATTTAGTAAATTATGATTATGTTAATCCTCTAATTAAATTGAAACCAACGAAAAAAATTAATTAGAGGGGTAGTCCGTTTTTTGTTTAAGTCAGATTATGGTATTGTCATTTTCTGACCAATGTTGATGATAACAATATTGTAATGAGTTCAAGTTAGATGTTTAAATCTCTCATAAATTTCACACCAACATGGTCAAATTTTCAGAAAGTAGATAAGGACCAAGAAATGATCCTGAACTAATAGAATGTATTTGATTAACATGTTTCAGCTGCAATGAAGTTGATTATCTTTCAATTAAATTCGAACTAACGGGAGAATTTAATTTTGAAGAGTAGTTATATGGATTTTAAGTTAATTTCTGAGTTTTATGCATGAATTCTATTTTCTGTCCAACGGTGATGTAGAATTGATGCAGAAGCACCTTGTTTATTTAACCGATGAGATCACTCGGCTGCATGCCAACGGGCTGCAATGCTGGGGTATGTGAATGAAAAGGCTTGAGTCAAACCAGTTTAGGACAGATTTTTGTTAATTTACTAATTTTCTGATTAAATTGGAACCAATGGGGAGATTTAATTAGAAAATAAAGTATAAGTGAATATTTTAGTAGTCATGACTAAGTTTTCATATAGATGTATCCCGCATGGGGAGAAGTTTTGGCATAGTACTTATGCTGGTCAATCCTGCATGCCAGGAGAAGTTTTCTGATGACTCACATGTTTTGTATCCCGCATAGTGAGAGAAGCTTCGGTAGCTCTTATGATGTCCTAGTATTGACCTTGGCATAAAAGAAATGCATCATCATGGTCAATACTAACTAAAGGATAAGAAAAGATGCAAACATGACTTACAAAGTATAGCTAATGAAAGACCTCGTTGAGTTGTTGAAGTGAAATAAGAAAAGTGTACTCCTAAACGGGTCAAGAAATAACTTTATTTACATGACACAATCATGTGAATGAAGTAAGTTAAAAGTGTCTCCTCGTTTATAGGTTTTTTGAATAGTTATCGAAATTATGGCAGTAAAGTTCATGCCATATTTCGACGGGGAGAATATTAAGATCAATTAAGAAAAATACTATTCATTAAGAGTGAGATAAAGATTAATTAAGAAAGATACTCTTCATTAAGAGTGAGATAAAGATTAATTAAGATGAAACCGTTGGAGGAGTAGAACGGTCACAACAATGATACCCCTAAGCAGAAAAATAGTTAAATTCCTAGACCTTTTAAAGTTCCGACAGGAAAATACCGTAGTCAGCCTTAAAGATGTTAAGGTGGTGCTTAAAGCGTCATATGAGATTTTAACAAATTAAACCCAAAATAAGAAATTTGAAGATACACTATCTTTAGAAAAGATGAGAAGATCTGGGGGAGCATGGTATGTAGAGGTATGTAGAGGCCTAAGACTTAAAGAAAAACGGGACTGTGTGTTCACTTTAGTGATTTAAAACAACGAAATTCTCAATACATGTTGATGTTGTATGACTTATACAACACCTGTTGTTAGTTTTTCGAAGAAGATGAATAATGTAAACAAGAATCTTGTGATACAGGAGCGTGTAGAATCAATTGCCTCTTGGCAATGAAGAGTAACAACAGCCCCACATATGAAAGTGCCAGTAGTTGAGGCCCCAGAAAATCTCAAAGAATTAGTAAACCAGTTTTTCTGATGACTATGAAGTCTACGTTAATAAAGAAATTCAAATGGAGGGTGATTCTACCTCATTTAAAGAAGCCATGAGAACTATTTACTCGTTTAAATGGCAAGAAGCTATGGAAGTTGAAATGAATTAGGTCAATACCAACGATGTTTGAGACTTAGAAGTAATTCCCAATGGAGCCAAAACAGTAGGCTGTTAATGAGTCTACAAGATAAAATGTAACTCCAAAGAGAATGTAGAAAGATATAAAGTTGAAATGAATTCGATGAGTACCAATGATGTTTGAGACTTAGAAGTAATTCCTAATAGAGCAAAAACAGTAGGCTGTTAATGGGTCTACAATATAAAATATGACTCCAAAGGGAATATAGAAAGATATAAAGCACAACTTTATGGCAATATGCTTTAAGCAAAGAGAAAGAATATATTATAATGAGAGTTTGCTCTCCAGTCTTATGTAAGGATTCTTTTATAATCATAATGGTGTTAATAGCACATTACGATTTAGAGTTACATCAAATGAATGTAAAGACGACATTTCTCAAAGGGGGTTTATATAAAAACGATTACATGGCACAACCCAAAAGGTTTTATCGTGGAAGAAAAGAACATATGGGATGCCGCTTGTAGAAATCCATTTATGGGTTAAAAGTAAGTCTCTAGACATTAGTATTGAAGTTGATGAAAACAATGAGAAAGTTTGGGTTTTAAAGAAAATAAGAAGGACAATAGCGTTTATGCAAAGCTCAAGAATGGAAAATTCATTTTCCACATCCTGTGAAAAATAACATTCTACTCACTAGTAGTGATGTTGATCTGTCGTTGGAGAAGAAGTTTTGTCCTCAAGTTTCAATGTGAATGATCTTGGTGAAGCGTCATTGGTTCTAGGAATCAAAATTCACCGAGATAGAAGAAAATATGATATTAGGACTATTGTAAAGGTATACTTAGAAAAAATTCTAAAGAAATAAAGTATACATGCGAGTAAACCTACGCCTGCTGCTATAGTCAAGGGTAATAGTTTTGGGAACTTTAAGTGTTCCAGGAACTGATATGAGATCGATCAAAAGAATATGGTTTCATATGCTTCAGCTATTGGAAGCTTGATGTGTGTACAAGTACAAGTAAGAACTTACCCTGACGTAGTTTATGTATCCAGAATATTTTAGCAGAAATCCAGTTCAGATATAGATCACTGGAATTGAGTAGAGAATGTCTTGTAATTTTGTAAAGTATTATAGGCCTCATGCTGAGTAAGAAAGAATAAGAACTCTCAAATAGTTGAGGGTACAAAAGATTAAGTCTTGACGAGATATGTAGTGAAATCCACAGTAGTTGTTAACACTCGCAGTTGAAGTATTATTGTGGAAAAGCTCTAAAAAACAGTTGTGGTGGCATCAGTGATGCATACCATAGTATAGCTTGTCATGAGGCTTAAGGAACAGGCAAAAGGAGGTCAAGGAAATTTATACCCGGATCTAACAATGGTAGACAACAACAATAACCATTTAAAGTAAGTTAACTCCTAAGACAACATGTAAAGTGTGCTGCCAAACACATTGACACTAAGTTATATGCTGTAAAGAAGAAAATCCAGAATCATTTTGAAAGCATTGAGCACATAAGTACCGAGTAAGTACTTGTCATCCGCTTACCAAAGGCTAACCACCCAGTACGTTCAGAGAACACACAGTCGACATGGGTTTATAGGAAAGCCTATGATTTATGGATATTAAGGGTCTAGCTAGTTGAGTATCTGTTTCAAAACAGAGAGGTGCATTGTAGCTGTTAAATCTAATGGCAACTGACCGTGACGATGAAGCATGCTCTATGCATCGATCTGTGATGGAATGGGAAAGAGATAAAGAAAGTTGAGTTCAAGTATGAGGTGAGATCAAGGAGGAGATTGTTAGTGTTGATCTCATCTGACTCGGCCCAACGGTCGAGTCAGGCCTTGATCCAGTGCCCTGATCAGGGGCATCCAACTAAAACAGAGGTTGGTGGGCCCCCGTCATGCTGCACTATTTAGAGGGAGGTGGGGGCCAGGGCGTAGACATGAGGTTCACCACGATCCCCACTTCCTGCTCTAACCCTACCGATCAAGGGAGTGCTCAAGCGGCGGGAAGCGTCACTACCAGATCGCGCGGCACCTCGCGTCGCCGTCGGTCGGCGTTACTGCACCGCGCCACTGCAACTACTACACCGACGCGAGGGGACTCGGACAGGATCCACTCTAGGTAACGATGACCTAGGGCAAGGTACACCAAGCAAGTTTCTCTATCTAAGTTAAGACATTACCCACTAGATCTACGCCTAGAAGTATTCTCATGTCTAACAGATTGGAGCTTTAATAACGAGTTCAAAATGTCTAGCATTGTAGCCATACACCTGGAATACATTTTGCATAGTGGGCAACTGGGCATGCAGACGGGAGCACGTCCTGCCTGCGTACCTGATTTGATGTACTGATGATTCATTAGGCAGACGGCATTCTGATGTGCAGTGCATCATTTCTTCGGTGTCGAAGAGTTTGAATTCCAAAACACATCTCGCTGGTGAAATTTTTGGATTCATCAGCTTGAGCCGCACGTACAACGGTACAAGTGGAAGCCCCTCTCACACACTAGTCGACCTAAATTTAGCACTAATAGCAGAAAGTAGAGAGATTCAAACACACTCATAACACACCTGTCTTTGAAATTGGTAGCCGGGGGTAGGCCGGCGCCAGACAAACTTGTATGGTTTTCGTTGCCACCCGAGCCGACCGTGTACATCTCACCGCGATGACCGACGACGAGTCGACGACTCCGCGTACGTCTTGTCTTGTTCTCACCATCAGCTCTCTGTACGGAAATATAGCGAAGTTCGGTTCCTTTTGAAAATGTAGTGGTTCGGTTCTTGCGCATAATAGCAGGAGATAGGACTCTCAAAGTTCGGACATGGCGGAGTTTTCTATCTGTTTTTTTTTTTCAGGTAGCGAAACTTTTGTCAAGGTTGGACCAATCGGCTGCCCAAGCAGTACAATGGAAGCGCGCCCAACCGGCAACCGTTTGTCTTCAATGCGATTCGGAAGATTATTGCAGCACCTCCGAAGATTAGACTTCGGGGCTCGAGTTGACCTGCTTTCTTCAGTCATCTTGGCATCGTACAATGCTCCAACCATTTTAATTTTAATCTTAATCTTACTACTTAGAGGTGTTTCTAAGGGCCTCTTTGTTAATTCTTACTAGACGTAGCACCAAAAAAAACCTCTAAAAATTCTTGCAATAACTAAAAATGTATTTGAAATCACCAATAATAGCCAATAGATCTATTCTGTTTTCTAAAAAATTAGCCACCTCCACCATTATGTAAAATACATGAAATAATCCCTAAAGTTATATATAAACTACCCCTTATGTCATTACAAAAGATAATTTTAAATACTCTCTAAATTTGTATCTAAATTGTCCACATCTCCCATTATAAAAAAAGATAATTCAAAATAACTCCTACATAATTCAATAACTATGTTGGGTCTGATTGGTGTCCAATGTAACACCATAGATTTCAGTACACTAGGTTGGGTCGGAGCGTCCATGCAAAACTCTTTTGACTTCCTAGGGCGCCGTTAAGGCGTGTTGTATTAAACTTTTTCTCTACCTTAATATAAAGACGCGTAAACCTTTTGCGTGATCGAGAGAAACATTCAGTAACTATAAAGTATGCTATATATGTTCCTTCCTACCTTGCGTTAGCTAGTGTGGCACCACGGGGTATATTGGCCGTCTGATCTAAAATGTAGTGTCCTGGCCCGTCCATCATAGGTTGCCCAGCGTCCTTTCTCCTGTCAGTCACAACAACCGGATTCATTCACCCTATTCGCTGGTTGGTTTCAGCTAGCCCAAACCAGCCAGCCAACAATATTTTTCTCTCACAACAAACCAGCACCAGCCAGCCCAAAACAGCCTAGAAACCAACCAGCGAACAGGCCAATTGACCTTGTTCACCGAGAGAGAGGAGGGGGGAGGGAGGAACGAGAGTGCTCATGTTCGAGCCGAAGGGGTACTTTACGACATTGGGTATTTGGGTGTGAGAGAGGGCTCCAGAGGCAATTTGCATGTAATTCTTATAAAGGGAGTGCTGGCGCCCGGACGATACCGATCCATCGGACGGTGCCGCGGACGCAAGCCCCGCACGCTGCTCCTCTTGTTTCTCCTCTTCTTGTTTCCCCTGCGCTTGTCGCTCGCGCCACGCGCGCCCCCAGCTTGCCCCGGCAGCCCATCCCCACACCCACCGCGTATGCCTTCACACCGCGCCCACGTACGAGCATGCCCTATCGCCCCCTGACCGCAGCACCCTCATCCACTCGCCTCCAACGCTTCCGTCCACTATCCCTTCGGCGAGCCACGCGCCCCGGGCCGCCTGGCTCACCCCCTGGCCGAACAACATAGAAAGCTAGAATAAAACATGTGCAACAACACGGAAACAACTACTTCAACATTAGACTGAAGCAGCTGAAACACCATAAACATATTACAACAACAACAAGGAACAACAGCTGCAACATTAAGATGAAGCCGCTAAAACAACATGAATATATTATTGCAACAACACCGAACAAACTGCTACAACAATAGGGTGAAGGAGCTGAAACATTTAGAACATATTATTGCAACATTGGTGTGAAGCATATGAAACAACGCTCCAAATAAAAACACTTCCAACAACATGGAACAACTACTGCAACATGAGATTGAAGCAACTGAAACATACTGCAACATCTCATGCAGTGCTACTGCAACATCCAAAAACATCTGTTGCAACAACCCAAAAAAATCTCATTGCAACATTCGAAATCATATGTTGCAACATCCAAAAAAAACCATTACAACACGGCGAGATCTGACCCCGAGAGCTCACCAAAAACCCTAGCCACCGTCGTATCCATTAGATCCAGAGGAGGAGGAGGAGGAGCAAGGCCTCAGATCCAGATCCCCCGCGACCTACCTCGTCAGAGCCGCCGCCGTCGTCTTCATCTCCGGTGGGGTCCGTGAGCCGGGTCGCAGGGAGAGTGGGGGTGCATGGAGGTTGCGGAGGGCGAGGGACGGAGGGAGGAAGGGAGCACGGGTGGGCGGGTGCGCAACGAGCTCGCGTGCGGAGGGAGGTAGGAAGGTCGCGGAGGGGCGAGGGACGGAGGGACAGAGGGAGGGAGAGAGCTCGCGCGGCGATGGCACGAAGAGCGGGCAGGAAAGCGACGCGGGGAGCGAGTGTAGGAGAGAGCGAGAGCACGGGAATGGGCGGAGTGCAACTGCGGGCCAGAGGGTGGAGCGGATGAAGTGCGAGCGGTGCGTCCGGAAGCCCGGACGCCCGGTCTATAGCATTACCGTTCTTATAAAGTTGATGAGTACTTTCATTTTTATAAATGTGAGATTATGGAAGAGCCTAGAAAAGTCAGGGGGATGAGGGCTTCATCTTTTTTTTTTGAAAATTAGGGGCTTCATTTTAGCTTCCCCTCTGCAAAACAACTTTTGCTTTCATGCTTTATTCCTTTAGAAGCCGGTGGAGGATCATGCGTTTGACATGGCTTATGGATAAACAGGTGCAAAATAAAGTCGTTGGAGCAGCCATGTCATAGAGACACTAAATAATCATCATCAGATTTATCATGAGATACGTATTTGGCGTCGTAAATGTTTATGATGTTCTCTACAACATTGACCGAACTTAAGTAGTTTAAAATAGTTTAACTTCTAAATTAGAGTGTCATTCTTTTTAGACGAAGGTAGTATTTGCCCTCAGAGGAGATACATACCACAAGTCCTACGCGCACTCCCCCGGCTGGCTACAAGTATAAAGAACATGTAATAAATTTTCTGGAATGGGCATGTCTTCAAAGACAGACAGTTGGTGAACGTGGAAAAACTTGTTCTTGTTGCGTTTATTGCAGTCCACGTTCTTCAGTAATTTCACCACTTTGTTGTTCCCGGTGGTGAGCGCCCTGACCCTCTGCCGGGCCAAGGGTTTCTCCTTTTCCCATCTCGGACGGTTCCAAGGCAGTGGCTCCCCCACTCCCGTCCTCTCGTCTTGGGTCAGTGGGTGGGTGTCTGGCTATGGCTTGCTTCCTCGCAGCTCGACGTGGGGCGCCACTTCCCCTGGACACCGCCGGTGGCTCCGGAGCCTTACGCACGGGCTAGCTGGCAGAACATCAGTATTCGGTTGCGTTCAGCGTAGTTCACTTGGCGTAAGCGTTTGCCCCGGGGCCATTTGACCGTGTCGTGGTCACTATACACTTGCCACGAGCCCACGAGTTCGATTATTGGCGTGTGCCTGGTGCTCAGGTAGTCGGGGTTGCCTATAAAAAGGGGTTCTTGTTGCACTGAGCACTACAGCTCAACCCACTCGCTCTCATCACTTCGCTCCAAGCCAGTGCTGCTAGTTAGCCTCTTTTCCCCTTGTGTGTGAGAGAGACAGTACTAGAGTGCCATGGCTCAGGGAAGGGGCAGTGCTCGTGGCAGCAGCGCCGCCGTGCTGGCGCTGGTCCTCCTCTGCGTTCTCCTCCACGGCGAGTTCGCCGAGTCGGCGGTGTACACCGTCGGCGACCGCGGCGGGTGGAGCTTCAACACCGCCAACTGGCCCAAGGGCAAGCGCTTCCGCGCCGGCGACGTGCTCGGTCAGTGCTACTAGCTGGCTCTCTATTCATGTCATCGGCGACGTTCTCGGTCAGTGGTTCAAGTTTAATGGTGTTCACGCGTTCATGCAGTGTTCAGGTACAACGCCAAGGCGCACAACGTGGTGCCCGTGAGCGCAGCGGGGTACAGGTCGTGCAGCGCGCCCAAGGGCGTGAGGGCGCTCACCACCGGTAACGACCGCGTCACGCTGAAGCGCGGCGCCAACTACTTCATCTGCAGCTTCCCAGGCCACTGCCAGGCCGGCATGAAGATCGCCGTCACCGCCGCGTGAGGCGTGATGAGGCACGGCCGGCCGATAAGCCGGCGACCGCCGCGCCCACGGACACGGGCTCGATCGATCGGTGGCTAGCTTACTATTAATTTCCTCTCTTCAAAGTAAAGCAAGTAGCTAATTAGACGGTGCCGCTCTGTTGTTCAACAATACCGTGTCGTGTCGTCGCGTACTTAACCTGCGTGTTAGGAGTTGTTAGGGAGACTGGCACTATAGAGAAGGGTCAGATCGAGTGATGTACTACTGATGTGTGTATTTGTGTGTTGATGTGAAGAACAATAAAGGCATACGGCGTTTGTTTGTGTGCTCTGTATATCCTGTATTCAATTGATGTGTGCTATATGAAAGTCACGCTTGTTTGAGCTAGAAAAGAATAAGAAAAATATAGGACTCCAGAGATGGGAGCGAGGATGACGCTAAAGATGTCACAAAGGGCAGTGATGCTGAATCATGAGAAACAACCTCAGTCAGACAAATAAAATGACCGAAGAGAATGGCAGAGATATAGCCATGCAAAATCTATCAAGATAGACCTATATCTCTATTAGCATCATTTTTTATTAATAGCTATGTCATCCCACTAACTTTCAACCTCTTATTGCAATCTATCCATGCCATATCCACCTAACGCAATTACTACATTCAATATATAAGAAATGCAGAATACATCCATATATATTGCTATTTGTTTTTTTTGCCGTTCTATCATCTTATAATTCAATTTAATTTCACTAGTTTTTTATTAGATTCTTTTATTCTCTTGTTCAATTTTGATAAGAATGGATGTAAGAATACGTAGGTTTAACTCATACATGCAACAGTTTTATTTCTAAGAAAGTCACGTAACAACGTACGGGATATCCCTCTACTATATTCTAATCGTGTGTACAGGTGGAAGAAAAACAGAGTGACGGTAAGATAAAATTCAAATGATGCACTAGTACATAAACAAAACCAATTCCAAGCGGAAACTAAATAAAATGGGCTAAGATAGTGGTCCAAGGGAGTTTCGAATTGTCACGGCTTTTGAGCTAGCAAATAAAAGTTATAGTTGATCTAAACAACTTCGCTAATTGTACACTTATAATTATCCAAACACGCACTTTATAAAAACTCCTATGGTTACCATTGGAGCTTAAAAAGCTTCGAGGGATCAAGCAAGCCCAAAACCCCAAAACCAACTTATTTGGATCGTGTAGAGCTTGGACCAACTAAACTTTCTGTTAGCTAAAATAGTGGGAGCCGGCTAATACTCCCTCTGTCATTGTTTTGTAAATCGGACTAGTGAATTTATATGATTGTCATGCTGCTCTAAAAAGACGATGGTAGCATCCAAAAGACACGAGAATTTATACTGGTTCAGGCCGGAGCCCTACGTCCAGTCTCAGAGATGATCGAGTGCGTGTTCCTCGCTTGAATCCTCTGAAGTTCTTACAATGGGGGTGCAAGAATGATGGAAGAGGTAGGAGAGCTAGAGCTAGGAGACAGGCAGCCAACGATGTAAGAATGAGTGAATGAGAGAGAGTCAGATCCCAAGATGGATACCCTGGCTGCTCTTATATAGAGTTCGGGCCAAGGCATGTACAAAGAAGAAGGTTCTCCCAACCGAAGGGACGTGAGCCTGAGGGAGGACCTAGCTAACTTGGCTTGCAAGCTACGCCGTCTTGAGTTGCACGTCTAGGCGTGGTTGTCGTCACGGTCCTGTGGCCATGTCGTGGCATGGTGTGGCGTGGTGCTACTATGCCGGCCGTGGCGGCACTGTCGGCACGGTGGTGGTTCGCCAACCATCCTATGCGACGTGGTCTTCGTCATCACCTTTTGGTTTCCTGGGGCGTCGTATAGGAGTTGGTAGCCGCCCCCAGGTCGTCGATCACTCGGTTGGCTTGTGGAACTAATGGCCACGATCCCAAGCGTTGGGGTCATGGCTCCTGCTGGCCTGGGTGGCCTCTAAGTCAAGGCTTCCGTCGTGGATCTCATCCCGTGGTGGGTAGGATCATACATGTGTCTTGTTGGTCTGTATTTGGACAGTGAGTCGCCGTACTGACAGTCACCGTTTTGGGAGGTGTTGTCTTATCTGTGCTGCGTGGCGCAGGGGTGGCGTCTGACCGGACCGAGGTGACCGTTATCCCCTCGGTTCTTGCGGGGTCAGTGCGGCGTGCCTACCCTTCTCAGAGCAGGCATGCCTGGCTGTGCTCGAACTCTCTCTGTTCCTCCCAGGGGTTGGGACGGTTGAGAGGTCGTGACTGCTTCCTCATCATTAATCTAATGCCATTATCGCTTACCATTTTGATTAGCGCCTCCCAATGTAATATCATTGTTTAAAATTTAATTAGCACTCGTCATTTGCTTAAGGCCGGTCTCAGTGTGTTTTTTGTGAGCTATTTTTTGTATTAAACAAGCTGACACAGCAAAATATTATAAATAAAAAAAGAAATGATAAAAGTTTTATGGAATGGAATGGATTTAATGGTTCCAACACATGACAGTCTTGGGGGTTGTTTGGTTGTTAATTGGCAACCAATCTAGACCACTAGGCACACCAAATTGAGGGCCTAGATTGATGCTAGTGAGGCAAAGTTGCATGGGCAACGAAACACGAAACTCTCACTAAGACTGGTCTAAATAGAAAAGGCAGTTATTAATTGTATCTATTGATCTTGGTGATGATTGACGGGCATCACGATAATTTCCCTTTGTCCTTACTGTATGTCATAAGAATCCTAAAAATGCTTACATTCGTGGGCATAGTGAGTAGCTTTTTATTAACTAGGTGGTTAGAGAGTTAAAATTGACTATAAACCAGAATGTTTGAACCAACTAGAGTTTTTTTTTTTATGTTTCAACCTTTTCTTTTAGCTCTAGCTAGTAGCTAATCAAGAGGAACTTAGTATCAACGAACAATTCATATGCGGTGGTGCTGCTTCGCCAAGCTTTGCCCAATGGTGGCTACAGCACTTGGTCGATCCCCGAACAAACGAGGCAAGTTTTTTTACTCTCTTTTTATTACATTAAATCTTTGGACACATGCATGAAGTATTAAATATAGATAAAAAAAATAACTAATTACACAGTTTGATTGTAAATTACGAGACGAATCTTTTGAGCATAGTTAGGCCATGATTAGACAATAATTGTCAAATACAAACGAAAACGCTACAGTGCCAAATACTGATTCCTAACCTCAATCTAAACGAGGAAGTCATGGAAGGATGATGTGATGTGCCGGCTCAGTAACCAACTTGGCCCATCAGTCATCAAGAAACGTCCGTCTTTGACCCAGTTGGCGGGTTGGCGCTGCACGCACTTTGAACCGGTCCCTGAGACCCTCAGTGGCCGATAAACCGACTCCGAAATGGGCACCGGCACACACCAAACGCCGGCCTCCGGTCTCCGGCAGACATCGAAGCAGCCCCGCGGCGCGGCCTCTCTTGGCTCTTGCACCCGCATCCACAGCTGGTGTTCGGTGTTCCCATCTCGGGTCTCGGCGGTGCCCACTCGTCGCTTTCCGCTCGCCGTTGACTCGCTTCACAGTTCGCACACACGCCGCGCCGGTCAGGTCTCCTCCAGTCCTCCTGGTCCAACAGTTCTGGCGTCTGGCCATTCCTCGCGTAGTTGGAGTAGTTAAATTTCTTTCTAGAAAGGGTACCGCCACGAAATAACTCGTCTGCGACTGCTAGTGCGAGCTTCCACACCTAGGCTAGCACTGGCAGCTCGCCATGCATGGGGGCCCTGGTGCGCCACTTCTCTCCCATTGCCACCGCCGCTGGTCCTGAAGAAAGTTCGCCACGCACTGAAATCACATGCATGGCAGCGTAGACATCTGACCGTGTAATAGCAACCAGGGCCGTCCCACAAATTTCATGGGCCCTTGGACCAGTAAGACATTAAGGGCCCGGCAATGTAATATTTGAATAGGACGATTAAAGTATATAACTTGTAGCATATATTTAATTCTTCTTGAAAAGGTAACAGTACATCAAAGAAGATAAAAAAACGGCAAAATAACTATGATGGTTACCTCAAATAAAACTACGGTGCTTCAGTGCTTTTTAAAAAAGTGTCTTCGGGCATTTCTTGATGCAAAATCTTCAAGAACACTTTCAAGATCAATTGCCGTGAAGAGGGACGCCACACCGCAGTGCCACGCCGCCACGCCGGAGGGACGTCCGTGCTCGCGCTCGCGCCTGGCCCTAGCACGCCGACACCCTCACGCAGTCCGCAAACACACACTCACGATCAAGAACGAGAATACGAGCGGCCGCCGCCAATTGGTACGCAGGCCTATTGGTACGCACTGTTGCCTTGCCGACGTATGGGTTGATAGCATCTACTATACAGTATACACATGGGTACCCTCATGGGCCCCCAGCCTCATGGGCCCATGGGCATCGCACAGGCTGCCCCTCCCCATAGGACGGGCCTGATAGCAACGTACGGTAGCCACAAGTTCGACTGATAACTCGTGCTGGGTTGGGGTTTGCCTATAAAACGAGCCCCCCGGTGCACCGATAACTGCCTATAAAATAGAAGAGGAACAGAGGGTTCGATTCGTTTCGGATTAAAACCCTAACCCTAACCGGGTAAAAGAAAATAGAAAAGAGACCGGGAGGGTGGCGGGCGTCACTCAACTGCCGGTCACCACCGCCACCGCGTGGGGAAAGGTGCAAAAGAACAGAGCTCGTTCGGATCTGAGAAGAGAAGAGAAAGGGGTCTCGGCACTCCGAGCCGAACCTGGAGTGTCAAACCCTAACCCACGAAGCACTCGTTGGGAAAGATGAATAGTGACTCCAGCGAGTCAAACCCTAACCCTAATCAAGAAAGAAATCGAGATGCAGATAGTTCAACCGAACCCTAACCCGCGGGGAAGAAGAACAGTAACCCTAACCCTAACCTCAACCCAAATCGGTTCCACTCCAAAAAGAAAAGAAAGAAGATCCAAAAGAGAAGAAGGGGAAGAGGGAAAAGGGTTTATCTCGCCGATCTCAAATCAAAACCGAGAGAAAAACCGAATCGGGTTAATCCGAACCCTAACAAAACCCTAACCCTAACTCGCGACGAGAAAGGGGAAGAGGTGAACGGACAACGGTCAGGAGCTCCTACCTGGGGTCCGCCTACTCTGTCTCCACCACCAGCCGTCGTGAGGACACCGCGCGGGAAGTCAACCTCAGCCGCCGGGGCGGGATAAGCGCAGTCGCACGATCTCCGCCTCGGGCTCGGGCCAAAGGGCACCACCATGGTGCCGCGCGTAGCTCTGGCCACATGCGTGCGCCGACGAGGGGTGCCATGGCGGAGTTGCCATCCCCGTGTCGTGTCTCGCTCTCGGTCGCTCACTGTGGCTGCGCTGAGAGGGAAGAGGAGAGCGGCGAAGAGAGAGGAAGGGAGGCGCCGAATGCGTTAGGGTTCGGGGGAGGACGCCGCGCCGGGGGTTTTGTTCGATCGACGCGCGCGCGCGACCGTCCGATGTAGATCAACGGACGACAGCGAACGGGCCAACATTCAGCCCAGGCGGGCACGCGCGGTGGACGAGTTTGCCGGCCCAAGCCTAGGTTGCGGCCTAGGAAGCTGCAGCGCCCGCGCGAACAGAAACAGGCTAGGCCAGAATTACTGTTTCAGCTGGTTTGGGCCAAATGAACAGTGTTCATACGAGTTTAAGTTTTATTTTTTTTGAAGCAATTTTTTATGATATTTGTCTACTTTGATATCTCTGTTAAAATTTGAACCAACGGGATAATTTTTTAGAGAATATTTGAGAAAAGTTTAATGCTTCTAAAAAATAGATAATGAATTTTTTATGTTTCTGCTGCTAAAGAAATTGTTTATTCTCCAGTTATTTTTGAACCAACATGATATTTAATTGGAGAAATAGAGATTTTGACATGATTATGATGTTGTTATTTTCTGACCAACGTTGTTAATAATAATATCATAATTTTAATGATTTTATGCATTAATTCTATTTCTGTCCAACGGTGATATAGAATTAGTGTATAAGAACAGTTGTATGTTTTAATTTTGACCAACGTTGAAATCAAGGCATACAATTGTTGTTATTATTTATGTTCTCTCTATATAAATTGTGTTTTAAAGTAGATACAACTTGATGGATTGTATCAAAGAGATCCCCACTCTCAAAGGTGACAACTACACGAAGTGGAAGAAAAAGATTGACCTGGCCTTCATCTTGGCTGAGGTGAACTGGTAGTCACCTCACCGTGTCCCACTGAGCCTGTGGCACCGATGAGGAAGACAAATGAGGCTGATGCCGCTTGGGCAACTAAAGAGAGGGTTTTTTAATTTCAAAAGATGTCCTATGACCTTGAGCATAGGAAGTGGGTCACTGCCAACAAAAAATATTTGGCTATGATAAAGAACACGATTAAGCCTGCAATTGTGGGCTTCATCCCAGAGTATGATACGATCATCGAGTACCTCGATAGAATAAAGAGTCAGTTCACTGGCTCTTTAAAGACATATGCTACACAGCTGATAAAGCAGCTGGTGCTAGAGAGGTACTCTAAAAATAGTGGCATAAGAGAGCACATACTACTTGTTATCAAAATGTGATGATGTGAATGTTGTATTCGATGATGGAAACGTTGCGTGCGACAATGAGAATGTATCATCTTCTGCAGATGTAAACAGAAAACGAAAGAGAGCTCACGATGCGTCATTGAAATTATGGCACTGTCGTTTAGGCCATATTTCGAGAGGGAGAATAGAAAGACTAGTTAAGAATGATATTCTTCCTCCATTAGAGTTCTCAGATTTAGAACAATGCAGAGAATGCATAAAAGGAAAGTATGTAAAGAAAATAAAGAAAGATGCCAAATGAAACGCAGGAATTTTACAGATTATTCACACAGACATCTGTGGTCCATTTTCTATAAAGAGTGTGGATGGTTATGATTCATTTATAATATTCACAGATGATTACTCCCGTTATGGCTACATTTATCCAATCAAAGAAAGAACAGAAGCATTGGATAAATTTAAGATATTTAAGGCAGAAGTTAAAAACCAACACAATTTAAAGATTAAGATAATCAGATCCGACCGTGGGAGGGGAGTGCTACGATCGGCATGCCCCATATGGCCAAGTTTCTGGACCTTTTGCAAGGTTCTTATAGGAGAATAACATAGTGGTCCAGTATTCTACACCGGGCGAATCTCAGCAGAATGAAGTAGTGAAAGTGCATCTAGCCCTTTAGTGGATTTTGGATGGTTGAATGACAACGTAATTAAAGATCTAACCCATTTGTTAAGTGTGGACAGGTAATAGGTTATCTCACAGGTACTTAATGAAAGCCAAAATGATGCGTTGTTGTATAAAACAATCTAGTTCAAGCATAAGACAACGATAAAAATGGAATTCATGTAAAGACTTATTTATTGTGGGATTTCCATATTCTATGTGAAAGCAAGCTCATAAGAATTAATTAATAAGACATGAGAGATTGCATATGGAATGGTCTCATATTTGAAGCTTGCTAAATTGAAATGAAAAAGATAACAATACAAATAAATGGTTGATTCAACACAAGATGTGACTTGATGGCTTGAGATGGTGAAGATAGCAAAGAAAGGCTTCGAGGTACTAAGCAAGGGTAAAGGGCAAGCGACGGCTTGGTGGCTGAAGAACCTAGCTAGGGTAAAGAAGGAAGTACTTGCATTTAGTTGAGGTACTAATCAAGCTATGATGGTCATATTGATGTGGAGGATCAAATCTATATTGGACAAAAGTGTTTGAAGTGACTTGATGCATTTGGAGTTATTCATATTTGATGAATGGAATTAAGTCACGTGCTCAAGATGGCTATGCTCAAGTGACAAGATCAATATCAACATGTTGGCACCCTTTCTTGATGAAGATTGAAAGAGACGGCACTAATTCAAAAGAGGTCAACTCAAGCGGTATAAATTCATTTTTTCTTTTATCTTGAATTTAATAGATATGCCGTACTATTAAGAGGGATGCATCATGTTGATAGATAATGTTTTATAAGTGCTCAAGCCAACCCATGTGAGTTTTGAGTATTTGAGAGACAAAAAAGCTAATTGATTTCTTACTGGTCTGGCAATACCGGACGTGTCCAGTATTTGCCCAGCAATGATAAAATTATTGTTCTCAGGTTGGTTCGTCGGGAGTTCTGACATAAGTTGAGAGTTCCGACCGTCGGGAGTTCCGACAATGGTCGTGAGTTCCGACGTCTCGCGCTTTAACTAACTTGGAGAGTTCACTGTGGTGGTCATATGAGACGTGTCCGGTATGGACGACCAGAGACCAACGGCTAGTTTTCAAATACCTTGAGAGTCAGGACTTCCAATGGTCAGAAGTTCCGGTATGAGTTAGGAGTTCCGACACCTCACATACTTTAACTCAGTTACATGGTTTTCAAATATGCTAAGGGTCGGTGAATAGGCGTTTCTAAAAATTGACACCTTTAAATGCGGAAACGATTAGTGAAGAGAGTTTCCAAAATGGAAACTCCAAATTAAGTGTAGTAGCACCCCTCATAAGTTTGCTACAGAGTAAACAAGGTATAAAGAATATATATAGAAGTTACAATCATGTAATACAAAGTTAGAACAAAGAATAAATATATTTAGCACAGGCAGGAAATACCGAACGTCTGGTAGGTATACCGGACGTGTCTGGTATGGACGTGTTTAGTAGAATAGCATGACACAGTGATCAATATCGAACGTGTCCGGTATACACGGTTTTAGTGGAATAGCCCTAAACTAGCTTCTTTCGATTTCTAACTTCAAATCAAATTGTAGGTACCTACTAGATATGACAATATACATAGGTAACCTATACAAAAGCAAGAGCAACACAAATATCGAATGAAATGTGAATTGAGACACGATATTTATTTTACCAAAGTTTGGACTCGTGCGAGTCCTACTCTCCTTTGAGGGGGCTACGGGCGACCCAGCGAAGGTCAGCCCTAGAGGATACCACGAAGGTCACTCTAGCTAGAGTCTTTTCCAACTCCTTTTCCTCCTTCCACTAGTTGATTCCAAGGCGGCGGAATCGACCGTTACAAACTTTTCAAGGCACACCACAATCTCTCGGGTGCTCTCCGATGACGCCTAACCGTCTAGGACCGAAGAGTCCAAGAGTAACAAATGTGAATCACAAAATAGACAATATGCACAAGTGCTCAAGTGGTGGCTTGCTCTCTTTTTCAAATTCTCCCTTAACCCACAAATGGATTTTGCTATTTGGATCACACACTCACTAAGAGAGGGTTTGGGAGAGTTTGCAAGTCTCAAAAACGTATATAGAAACCAACAGAATTAGCAGTCTCCAAAGGTGGAGGCTTGGGGGTATTTATAACCCCCTTGGAAAAACTAGCCGTTTTATAGCCGTTGCCATACCGGACACGTCCGATATTATTTACACTACGCCAACAGTATCTAAGTTACAGTGATATTGTGAGGCATCGGAACTCCCGATGAATGCCGGAACTTCCGACCGTCGGAACTCTCGACTCACGTCGAAACTCCCGACCCTCAGCATATTTGAAAACCATGTAACTGAGTTAAAGTATGTGACTCCTGACTCATACCGGAACTTCCGACCGTCGGAACTCTTGACTCTCAAGGAATTTGAAAACTAGTCGTTGGTCATCCATACCGGACACGTCCGGTATGACCACCATAGTGAACTCTCCAAGTTAGTTAAAGCGCGATACGTCAGAACTCACGACCATTGCTGGAACTCCCGACGGTCGAAACTCCCAACTTATGTCGAAACTCCCGACGAACCAACCCAAGAACAATAATTTTACCATTGCTGGGCAAATACCGGACACGTCCGGTATTGCTAGACCAGCAAGAAATTAGTTAGCTCTTTTGTCTCTCAAATACTCAAAACTCACATAGGTTGGCTTGAGCACTTATGAAACATTATCTATTAACATGATGCATCCCTCTTAATAGTATAGCATACCTATTAAACTCAATATAAAAGGAAAAATGAATTTATACCGCTTGAGTTGACCTCTTTTGAATTAATGCCGTCCCTTTCAATCTTCATCAAGTAAGGGTGCCAAAATGTTGATATTGATCTTGTCACTTGAGCATAGCCATCTTGAGCACGTGACTTGATTCCATTCATCAAATATGAATAACTCCAAATACATCAAGTCACTTCAAACACTTTTGTCCAATATAGATTTGATCCTCCACATCAATATGACCATCGTAGCTTGATTAGTACCTCAACTAAATGCAAGTACTTCCTTCTTCACCCTAGCTAGGTTCTTCGGCCGTGAAGCCAGCGCTTGCCCTTCACCCTTGCTAAGTACCTCGAAGCATTTCCTTGCTATCTTCACCATCTCAAGCCATCAAGTCACATCTTGTGTTGAATCAACCATTTATTTGTATTGTTATCTTTTTCATTTCAATTTAGCAAGCTTCAAATATGAGACCATTCCATATGCAATCCTTCATATCTCATTAATTAATTCTTACGAGCTTGCTTTCACATAGAACATGGAAATCCTATAATAAATAAGCCTTTACATGAATTTCATTTGTATTGTTATCTTGTGCTTGAACTAGATTATTTTATACAACAACGCATCATTTTGGCTTTCATTAAGTACCTATGAGATAACCTATTTCCTGTCCACACTTAGCAAACAGGTTAGACCTTTAATCACGTTGTCATTCAACCATCCAAAACCCACTAAAGGGCTAGATGCACTTTTAATCTCCCCCTTTTTGGTGATTGATGACAACTTGATTAAAGCTTACAAAAGAATATAAACATTTAAACTTTTGGGTTTAATGATTTATGAGAGGCTCCCCCTTAATATGTGCTTGTGATTAGAATTCATGAAATAACCTCAAATGTCAATTACACATACTAAAACATATAGGAGACTCTACCTAAATCATTGCATCCGTGGAGCGCATGTGTGTGTGACAAAGTAAAACCGTGATGCATATGTCAAGATATATCACACAAGAATAAATATAAAGGCATCACATCAAATATTTTCATTCTAACATGTATGGTCCTTATGGAAATAAATACAACACATGTATGTCACACAAAGCACTCATTACACATTTTTTCAAGTCCACAAGCCACTAATATATAAATAAAGATCATGTCTCAAGAGATACATAGATAAAACATAAATGAGTCTCATCTCTCATAGGATACAATCCATCTCAAATTCAAGATACATCAACCCATAAATGAGTCTCAAAAACAAAAACTACAACCTACAATACATATCTTCATGTGCAAAGATAAGCAAATGAAACAAATATCCTAAAGCTTTAATCAGTCTCTCTCCCCCTTTGTCATCTATCACCACAAAGGTCTAACAATGACATACTGAGGACAAAGGGGCTGCAAGCTGTAATCACTCATCATCATCTTCATCTCTACCAGCATCCTCATCATCTGAGAGTGTAGCACTGGCTAGACGAGAACCACCCGCACTAGATGGGTCATAGAAACTACCTGTGAGGTCACTCCACCAGTCTGAAGCATACTCGTCTATAGCACTGGGACGTGGCTGAGAGTAAGTAGGCACCCGAGCCTATAGTGGTAAAGTGTCAGGGTGCTCTGGTGCCTGCTGCTGCTGCTATCGCTGAAGGAACTCAACAAACTCTGCGTCGTACCTACCCTACTGCTGCTCCTCAGTCTTAGGCTCACTAGTTGCCTCATGTGATAGTGGA
This sequence comes from Miscanthus floridulus, assembly GCF_019320115.1. Classification (NCBI taxonomy): domain Eukaryota; kingdom Viridiplantae; phylum Streptophyta; class Magnoliopsida; order Poales; family Poaceae; genus Miscanthus; species Miscanthus floridulus. Next base: position 23,278,858 of record NC_089581.1, read on the forward strand.
GACCTAGGAGGATCAAGCTCAAGTATAGAAGCAATCTGCTTTAAAGTTCGAGTATCCTTCCTTCTAGTCTCCCTCTTTTTCTACTGACAGGTCCGTATGTCCTTGCACATCCCAAAGATAGCACTGAACATCTTGCGAATAGGAGAAGGAGGATTGCAGTGATGTGAAGAAGAACGTGAAGGAGCATATGGTAGAGGGGAAGCTCGTCCTGTTGCTGCACCACCTATAGGTGCATCTGCCTCTAGTGCTGCTGCTCCTCCTCCTGGTCCTGCTGGAGGTACCCTAACCTCAGGCAAGTCTGCAACAATCTTCAGGGCCTTATGTACCTTGTCATACTCAAAGGTATGCCATGTGACCTGCTCAATCATGTGCATGATGTAGGGAGCAAGACCACAGCCCTTGAGGGGCCTCTCACTGACACTCCTGATCTCGCACCAAATGAAGGCAAATACACTGAAGGGTCGTGCATTAGGTGTCATCCTATGGAGCAGGTTCCTAGAGTAATCTGCAATGTTTCCCTTATCTCCACCCTTGCAATCAATGGTCTTCCTGAACATCCTATCCAGGTATTTGTAAGTAGGGTGAAGACCTAGAACCTTCCCCACTACTCCTCTCTCACTCCCAGGTGGGTACATGTAGGCAAGCTGCTTTGGAGGCAACACCTGCTCTATGTGGATCCTATCTTTCTGAAGATCATCATCTGAGAAGCCAAGTAGAGCTGCAAAAGCATCATAATCAACACTGTACCACTAGCCCTCAAGTATCCAGTGCATACGCCTCTTATCCTGCTCAACATACAGGGTGGCGTAGAACTGAGCTACCACCTCTGTGTTTCAGTCATGCTAGAACTCCATAATCTTATAAACCCCTTGTATGCTCACAAATGGCAATAGCGTGATCAATGAAGGCCTTCTGCAAATCTCTGACATACTACAGTCAATCCACTGAGACCTGACAATCACTGGGTTCCTAGCAAGGATCACACTGGTATAGAAGTCCATATGAAAGGCTGTCTAAAATCGATGATCAAGCTGAATCCTAGACAAGCCCCTTGGATCAATTCTTCTTTCATCTCTGGCCCTTCTGGTCATGCCTTTCCCCCGATAGTCAACACTGGCAACATAAGAGGTTACACTAGGTGGATGTGGCTTAAGTAAACCATAGTGCATACCCTGACCTGGCTAGTGCTGAGCTGGAGGTATTGTTTGCTCCTCCTCAATCTCTTGCTCATCAACTGAGCTGCCACCATCTAAATCTCTATCAGTGCTTTTCCTCTTCCTGGTACTGGGCTCCACTTTATACTCTTCTGTATCTATGTTAGAGGAAGAACTGTTGTCTCTCTCATTGTACTATAGAGCACCCCTAGTAGCTCTAGAGAGTCCCCTGCTCCAGCTGACTAAATCTAGGATGCATTTCCTGTCTTGCCTTTTTGTGTTTCTTCAAAGCTGGATCATGCCTATGCTTGGACCTAGGCTCCTATCTTCCGCTCATGGCTGCTATCCTGTATCCAAAGATATACAAGGAATTTTAGATACATGCCCAAACAATAGCTTATTTTAGTTGAAATATAGAAATAAGAATAATTATCCTATGCTTTGTAATCACCTTAACCCTAACCGAGATCCTTGGCTCAATCTTCAAATAATCCAATCCAAACTCTAGGCATTGCTTCTAGATAGGTAATGTAGCATCTCTATCGAAGGAATTCCAAAATCATGCCCTAACCGCTTAGATCGGATGAGGTCTGGGATTAGGGTACCTTGTGAGAGTGAATGAAGATACGATTGGAAATCCAAGTCCTGGAGTCTTCGATCTTGATGCAAATCTCCTCCGATCCAATCTCCCTCTCTTCCTTTTCACGGTGGAATCACTCGATCGCCAATATGGTGGAACAGAGGTGGCGACGTCGGCTTGGAGGAGAGAAAAGAGAGATAGAGGATCAGAGCCGAAGGGGTACCAGCCGTTTTTATACCCCTGCTCATACCGGACACGTCCGGTATTTGCAGGCTGGCTGATCCTTTTCCAAATTTCATTTATTAATTCCAATTCCCTTCTCTATCATTTCTTGATCCAAAAACATGTATGTTCTTAATCCAAATAAGGTGTAAATACTTTTCTTATCCAAATGCCATGAGTATCACTTCTCTTTTCCAAATATTTGGCATATATAGATTTTGATTACCTGAGAGAGATATAGTTTGACATAGTAGATTGTGGACTTAAGAAAGCCATGTCATGTATAATTAGCCAGTCAAACAATCAAGGGGAGCTATAATTATCACATGACAAGACTAGGTCACAAAGACCAAGATTCAAATAGTTTTTCAAATTCACACCACCTACACATGCCAGTTATGGATTTTGAAAAACATCTCTCCTATGTCACACAAATGCATATTCTAACATATAAAGGGTCTTAGATGCACTTACAATGCATGTATGTAAAGACATACCTTTGCCTTGAGCCCACAAGAATACCACTAAGAAGATACGTAGCATGATAATCTTTATGTTGACCTTAATTGCCAAATAATCATGCTAGATACATTTTCATTCAAAGGACAACAAATAATGCTAGATAAATGTGTTAGTCCACAAGAGTGCAAAATAGAAACTCAGCTCCCCCTAAATAAGTGCTTTAAGTAATTTGAATGACTTTCAACTAGCACTTTATTCTATTAAGAATATGAGAGACAATTTTCTATTTTGAACCACAAATAAATAATTTGCTATATTTAAATTTGAGTTCAAGAGATGCTCACAATCCACTTAGATTTGGTAAACCACAAGCTTCTGAGTAAATTGACGATATATGAAAATATATCGATCAAAGACTCAGTTGTAATCCTATTAGAGTTCTGGTTTCTGCAATACCGGACACGTCCGGTAGGTATACCGGACATATCCGGAATATGTAGAACAGAAATACTTTCTTTCTGTCCCTGGCCATACCGAACAAGTCCGATAGGTGTAGGACAGAAACAAATAATTCGCTGCTTGTGATTCTTTGTTTAGCTCTATTATTTATTATACCTGCATCTCAACAAATGAATTGCTCTACTGGAGAGCTATTAAAAGCATCATATGGCAAAATAAAATATTTTTCAATTAGCCACTTTCAATATTTCACAAATATGCCTATTTGTGAACTATTGAACACAAAATGAATAGGGTGGCTATCCTATAAGGTTTAGGTACTTGTTACCAATGGTGCGGATGAAATATGATATATTCATTGAATTATCTTCGGGTCAACCATATAAGAGATTATGATAAGAATTGGTTGATAGATTGAGTGAATATTATCAAATTGCTCACTCAACCACCCCGAAGCCTTCATCTCGTCACCAAGTACCTACATCATTAACCTAAGCACACTTTGGTACCCAACTCTTATTGGGTCCTTTTCGGTTAGTCAACAAGTGCTTAGGCACCCAAATGGCTTTAGCACTAGTTTGTGGTGAACACATCACCTTGCTAGTGCTAACTCCATTTGTGGTCTTCCTAAGATTATCATTATAAACAAATGTGTTGGGCTTAGGAGTGTTACCATTTGGGCATTCATAGCTTAGATGCCCCTTTCTTCTACAAGCATAACATATGCGACCTTTGTTTGCTCTATGCTTGTTTTGCTTGTATGGACATCTATCAACCTTGTGGCCCATCTCATTGCATCCATAGCATCTTCTTATTGCAACTTGGGTTTTCTTTCTTGCCTCTTTGTACATTGGGTATTTCTTGGTAGGATGCCCCAATTTCTTGCTCATGAGACAAGCGTTTTATCCATCACTTTTCTTTTGGTTGGCCAACTTATTTGAGGCCTTTTGTTCAGCCACTTCACACTTATCGGACCAACTCTTATGTGGACACATTGCCCACTCATGTCCATATAATCCACAACCATAGCATAACCTTTTTTATGTTTCTTGCTCTTGGTTGTGTTGGCCTTACTTGAAATGGGATTCTTTTGTTGGGCTTTGGAGAAAGCAAGGTTTGAACCCTTCTCAAGCTTCTTCACCATGTTATCATGGTTATCTTGAGAATGTTGTGCTTTCTTTTTACCCTTCAACCGAATCACATCTTTCTTTAATCTTTTCACCTCTTCTTTGAGCTCTATGTTTTCTATGAGTTAGCTCAATCGAAGATCGGCTTGCTTGAGGAGCACACTCATTAGTACAAGAAATATTTAATTGAGATGGTGTACTAGTGAGTGAATGTATAAGAGGTTGAGAAAATTTTACCGATGTCATCACAACCTCATGAGCTACCTCAAGCATGATGCTTGATTCTACTACTTCCTCATGAGAGCACTTTAGATGAACATAGTTTGCTTGTAGCATATTATACTTGCTTGATAGTTCATCTAGCCTTGCCTTGAGCTCAAAGTTTTCTTTCTCTAGTTGTGAAACACTAGAAGAGGAGTTAGTAACTAAAGTATGCTCAATTGATAATTTTTTATATCTTTCACTTAGAGTCTTTAGTTCTTCTATCTTGGAGATAAGAAACAATTCTTGATTTTGTAGTGATTGCTCTTACTTCTCAATCTCTTCTTCAAGCTCATCATTCTTTTCAACTATCTTTATGATGATGAACTTGTCTTTGCGGTTGAGATGATCAAGGTTGTAGTTGTCTTCAACATCACTCTCATCTTGATCATCTACTTGTACTTTCTCCTTTTCTTGATCTTTCTTGTTACTTTTTTCTCGCTTTTCTTGGCCATGAGACACAAATGATGAGTATCATAAGATACTGAGGTTGACTCATCACTTGGTCTCCACCGGGCTTGAGCATCGTTGCAAACAGCTGCTTTATGGTCTGCTGCCTCGGCCATACTGGACACGTCCGGTATGTATACTGGAGTATGTGCAGGTAGATAGCAAGTCACGCGCTGCTTGCACTTCTTGCTCCGGCTCGGTGCTCTTGAGGTTTTGTGAGGCTTCTTCGTTGCATGAAGACACAACAGACATACTTTGCATTGACATGATCTCAAGTGCATCATCACATTTGGATTTTCCATATAAATAAAAAAGTCTAGTTCAAATGAGATGAGCACTCTCCAGAGGTGGTTGTCCATTGAAGATTGCCTCATCATGAACCTCTACACTCAATGTACTCAACATGACATTAATAGCTTGAGCATTGAGTTGCACGCATATCTCTTCCTCTTTTGATAAATTTTTGTAGTTGCTCCAATCAACTATAGGAAGAGGTATGCTTGCATCTACAATATGCTCAATAAGAGGACTAATATCCCTAAAAGCATTGAGTACATGAATTGACCAAGGTAGAAAGTTTGAACCATCATTTTGGAGAAGCACCGACTCCAACTCGATAGACGTCGACATCCTTTTCTCACGGCGGTGAAGCTTTGGGTGAGAACATTGCTCTTATACCAATTGAAAGGACCTAGGATGCCGCCTAGAGGGGGGGTGAATAGGCGTTTCTAGTAGCTGAAAGACACAATCATACCCTGATGGATATGGTGCGCAGTATGATAAGTTACTCCACCATACCGTTGAGCCTGTGGATAGAGGCGTTAAAAACTGCCATTCATATTCTCAATAGAGTACCAAGTAAGTCGGTGCCTAAAATACTATATGAGTTATGGATAGGAAGTGTACCCTCACTAAACCACTAACATGTGGGGGGAGTCTAGCTAAGGCTAAAGTATTTAACCCAAACATTGAGAAACTAGATCTCAAAACACTAAGTTGCCATTTCATTGGCTACTCAGAAAAGTCAAAAGGTTTTTGTTTCTACTGTCCAGACAGACATACAAAGTTTATGGAAACGAGACACATTATCTTCCTAGAGGATGAAATGATGAGGGGAGCATGGTAGCTCGAGAAATTGACCTTGAAGAGAAGTGGGTGTATGTGCCCACTCCGATGATTCATGAGCCATTTTTGTCACTATCTGCTGTCGCTACACCGATAGTGCAAGATACTGTGCTGCCAGCACCTGTTGTGTATTCCGCCTATGGCAACAATGAATGACGATGAGGAACCTGTTCTTTAGGATCCTGTAGAACCTATTGCCATACATGAGGGGAGCAACAACAGCCTCAAATAGAAGATGTGCCAAATGTGAAGACCGCTAGAAGGTCTCAAAGAGTTAGAAAATCAGTTATTGCTACAGACTATGAAGTATACAACACTGAGAAATTTCAAATGAAGGATGATCTCACCTCATTTGAAGAATCCATAAGAAGTGATCATTCATCAAAGTGGCTTGAGGCCATGGAAGATGAAATGAAATCTATAAATGCCAATAAAGTTTAGGACTTAGAAATAATTCCTAAAGGAGCCAAAACAGTAGGCTATAAATGGGTCTATAAAACAAAACTTGACTCTCAAGGGAATATAGAGAGATATAAAGCGTGACTTGTGGCAAAAGGCTTTATGCAAAGAGAAGGGATTGATTACAATGAGATATTTTCTCCAATCTTATGTAAGGATTCCTTTAGAATCATAATGACATTAGTGGCATATTATGATTTAGAATTACATCAGATGGATGTAAAGACGATATTTCTCAACGGGAACTTGGAGGAAAATGTTTACATGGCACAACTGAAAGGTTTTGTTATGGAAGAAAAAAACGAATGGGATACCGCCTAAAGAAATCCATTTATGGATTAAAACAAGCTTCAAGACAGTGGTACTTGAAGTTTGATCAGACAATAATGAATTTTGGGTTTAAAGAGAATGTAGAAGACAATTGTGTCTATGCAAAGTTTAAAAATAGGAAGTTTATCTTCCTTGTCATGTATATGGATGATATCTTACTTACTAGTAGTGATGTCAGTCTACTACTAGAGACAAAGAAGTTTTTGTCCTCAAAATTTGATATGAAAGATCTTGGTGAAGCTTCATTCATTCTAGGGATCGAGATTCACCGAGATAGAAGTAAATATGTATTAGGACTGTCACAAAAGACATACATAGAAAAGATCTTAAAGAAATTCAGTATGCATAAATATAGTCCCTCACCTGCTCCTATAGTCAAGGGCGATAGATATGGGAATTTTCAATGCCCCAAGAATCAGTATGAGATCGATCAAATGAAAACGGTTCCATATGCATCAGTTGTCGGAAGCTTACAATATGCTCAAGTATATACGCGCCCTGACTTGACATTTGTTACCGGGTTACTTGGTAGATTTCAGAGCAATCCTGGAACAGAACACTGAAAATTGATAAAAAAAGTCTTGCGCTATTTGCAAGGAACGAAAAGCCTCATGATGATGTATAGAAGATCTGATTCACTCCATATAGTGGGATATTCAGATTCTGATTATATGGAGATGATAGAAAATCCACGTTTGGATATGTATTCACTCTCGCGGGGAGAGCTATTTCATGTAAAAGCTCAAAGCAAACCGTCTCTACATCGTCCACAATGTATGTCGAGTTTATATCGTGTTACGAGGTAACGGGGCAGGTGAACTGTATCGCCACCACTACGCTGGACTCCACCGCGTCGAGCTCCCACGACACCGGTGTCCACGCGGCTATGGCGCAACTGCGCCAGGGTGAAATAGAAAAACTAGTTTCTCCATCTAAGTAAGATGTCCATCCTCTAATCTACATTAAAGAGGTACTGTGTTTTGTAATAAATGTAAGTGCAGGCGGTTCGGTCGGGCCGGCGGCCCGTCGTTACCTCCCCCAGTCCCGCTTCTGGTTTCCTCAGCTGCAAGAGGAGCAAGAGGAGCAGAGCAGCTCAGCCCACCCTCTTGGCTCTTGGCCTCTTGGGAGTGGGGGGCCCTGCCGAGGCGAAGCATGCCCAAACACGTGAAACCCCACCTCTGCGGCTCTGCCCCTGCATGGCTGCATCTTTCCTCGTTTCATCATGACAAGCGTTGATCTGAGCGAGTACGAGAAGAGAATCAGAGGACCAGGAAACATGAATGTGTGTCCATGGCAAGAGCTGAACCTTTGTTCCTTTGCCAGCGCGTTGATCTGAGCGAGTACGAGAAGAGAATCAGAGGACCAGGAAACATGAATTCTGAACGCAGATGTGTGTCCATGGACCATCTATTTACTGCTGGACCCTTTTTTTTCAGCGAGAAGAGGAAGATACAGCACCAGCTCTACAGCAGGGTACCATATCATGGGATGGGCCACTGCCCACTGCTAACCTGCCACTGTACAGGCTACACGATGGTCTGCCAAGTGATGCGTGGGATGGCAGAGGATTGAATTCCTTGATGTCCTACTCTGCTACTCATAGCAGCCGGCGCCAGTTGCCACAGCTGGTTTTGGGGCCTTCCCCGGTCCTAGGAGAATGCAATTCTAAAATAGCATCATATTTTTTTTAGTATATTATCTTTGACTAATTATAAATAAAAAACATAAATATTTATAATATAAAATAAATATTATTAGATTAATTAAGAAATAAATTTTTATAATAAATTAATTTAGAGCTATAAATGTGAATATTATTTACTAGAAGTCTGATCAAACGTGTAGCGTTCAAAGGGACACGCATTGCATTTTTTAAGGGACAGGGGTCGTACTGATTTCAGCATCATGAAATCGGTGTCTTCCTTGGTCTATGTTCCAACAGATAAAGCAGTTGCTAATAAGCATAAATTACACTGCAGACTGATTTCGTTCCTAGGCGAGCGCTCGCCTCAACCTTGCTAGACTAGAAATCAAAGCGAAGTGAGCGGTTGGATCGCAAACGAGCTTATCTCGGTGTTTACGCTGGTAAGGTTCTCCTTGCTTATTGCTGTAAAAAAATAGGTTCTCCTTGCTTATGTGAGAGAGGGAGTTCGCCTCACCTCACCAGAGAGGCGAGCCACACCTACTACGTCGGGGACAGCAACGGCTGGTCCTTCAGCAGCCCCAGCTGGCCCAACGGCAAAGCACTTCCGCGCCGGAGACACTCTCGGTACGTCTCCAGTAAAACCAGCACATTCACTATCGAAGGCGGTTTTGACACTCGGCAAAGACCGATATATACTCGGTAAAGTCTTTGTCGAATGTTACATTTGACAAAAGACATTCGGTAAATAGTTTATCAGCAAAGAACTCTTTACCGAGTGCACTTTATTGGACACTCGACAAAGGTTTTGTCGAGTGCCAATCCGACACTCGGCAAAGAAAAGTGACCGTGACGGCGAGCGTCACCGTGACGGCGGCTGTGTCGAGTGTCAAGGTCAAGCACTCGACAAAGGTACCCGCTTTGCCGAGCACCGTTGACTTAAACACTCGGTAAAGGTGACCACTGTGTCAAGTGCTGCCGACAAGACACTCGGCAAACAGGTGACCTTTGCCGAGTGCCTGGCCCGTGACACTCGATAAATCTCTGATGTTTGCCGAATGCAATGACCATTGCACTCGGCAAAGCATGTTCCCAGGTAGTTCCTAGGTAGTCACTTTGCCGAGTGTAATGGCCATTGCACTCGGCAAAATGTCTGAAAACAGTCTTTTTATTTGTTTTCTATATCCCATCCAAACAAACAGAAGATATATATAACAAACATCACTAACATCATATATATATCATCAACATCACATATATATCACCAACACCATATATATATCACAAATATCACATGTCTCACAATATATCACAAATAAGTTCACAAGTAATCCAAGTACTCCACCATCTTCAACCACAATTACAAATAGAAGTACCATTAACAACCACAAGTATCATCATTGATTTGGTGAAGGATTCGCTGAAGCATGAGGATCGTTCGATGCCGCCGATTAATTCTGCACAAAGAAGAATAGATTGCATGTGTGAGACAAGATAAATATATACCATACATAAATAAAACTTTCATGCTCCACTAGGTTTGACCGTAAGCATGAACATACAAACTAAAATATTTATACTCACAGGAGTAGAATATTGAGGAGGTGGAGGCGGAGCGAATAGCGAAGATGGCGGAACTACACCTGTAGCGGCGCCAAGACTTTGTATGTACTGAAGAATCTCTGTCATTCTCCGCCGCTCAGCCTCCCGCTCAGCCTCCACCCTCTCCATCTTCGCCTACATCTGCTCCCGTATCCTCCTCTCTTGTTCCAGCTGTGTCTGCTCCTCCTCCTACTCTCCCCCGGTGCAGCGGTGCTTGTCCTTCGGTACAAGGATGTTAGCTTCCTCATCTCACCACCCACAATCTTTGCTCAATCACCTGCAATTAAAAAGAGTAAACTAATAAGCACAGATAAACAAGAAGTACTTAGAAAGAGATGCAAGATAAACAAAATGTAATTACAAAATAAAATAGTATTACATGTATTAGAAATAATCTTCATGATTGGGATTAGCTACATCATAAGTCTCATCATCATTATCAATCATGTCGAAATAATCAACACTATCCGAATGAGCAATGTTGCCATTGTCATTGTCTAAATGTAATCGCTCAAGCATTTGTAAGTCCTTCATATTTTGCACCTCATCTCCAGCGTCCTCTTCAATAACTGTTTCATTGTCTACTTCCATTCCGATCGCTTTGGTTAAGTCTATCTCAAACCTCTCTTATAGTCCCTCTTCTTGAAAGAACTCTCCGTCATATGTGTTTGGGTCTAAGTTGTAATCTTCATCATTTGGGACAGGCACTTTACCGTGTGGCGATACTCTGTGCACAATATCCCAACCCTTAAGATGCCTTTTGGTTTGACACACATATGGGAGATAATAAACTTATGTGGCCTGTTGGACCACAATATAGACATCGTCTCCTAGTAAGACAAAATCCTATCGAATTTCGACTAGACCAAGATTACAATATGTCCGTCTCGTTACTTTAGGATCAAACCAATGACATTTGAATATGACGGGATTAAAAGGTTTGGAACCATGAAACTTGAGTTCGTATATTTCTTCAATTCTTCCATAATACTCGACCTCATCAACGCCAGACGTAAAAACTCTAGAACTTGTGGTTCTTCGATTGGGCCGACTCTACTCGTAGCTTATTGTGCGAAAGCGATATCCATTCACGTCATAATCAGAAAATGACCTGACCCTATAGGCAAAGCCATCGGCAACCTGTCTCAACTCGGCACGCATAGACGCATCCCTCTAGCCCTACAAGCTCAAGCAGGATACATCGTTATATTATTCGCACGTATGAGTAACTTAGAATGTCAAACTAAGTACGAGTTAAATTGGACGGTACCTTCTGTGTGAACGAAGAAATGAAATCGAACATTCCATTTCCCCCACCCTGTCTACGAAGGGTATCTAGCTGCTACGCGGTAGGATCCCTTGATTGACGCCAGAATTCATGAAGAAATTTCCTGTACCAACGAGAAACAAGGGGTTGGATGTAGAATAGTGACGGCGTATTTAACAAGTTCGTTGAGAACTTGCTGCATGTACGGCGCCACTTTGTCAAGGTTGGTCAACATGTATAACGTGATATGGCACCACTCTTCATGATTCAAGGTCTTGGGGGTCGATGCACTTGCGCTTTCGAGTTGCCCTCGAAAAAGGCTGAGGTTCGATTCATTTTTGCCAGCATTGTAACGAGGGGGTGGATTATGCGCGCTAGAGAGTTTGTCACCATAGTATGTTGTTGTGAAGTTCGCCACCTCCTCTAGAATGTATGCCTCTGCAATGGAAGCCTCGATTTTGCATTTATTTCTACATTTCTTTCGAAGAACCTTTAGACATCTCTCGATTGGATAGCACCAACGGCCCTGCACGGGTCCCCCCATTCATGCCTCATACGGGAGGTGCAAAATCAAGTGCTGCATCAGATTAAAGAAGCCAGGTGGAAAGATCTTTTTCAACTTACAGAGCAACACAGGTGCCATTCTTTCCAAGTCAGCAATCACGGTCTGAGATAACTCCTTGGCATAAAGCTGGTAAAAGAAATAGTTCAACTCTGCTAGCACTAGCTAGACATGCTCAGGGACATAGCCTCGAGCCATCGCCAGAAGAAGCCACTCAATCCATATGTGGTGGTCATGACTCTTCATCCCTAAGACTCACATAGTAGATAAGTTCACTCCCCTCCTCAGATTAGATGCATACCCATTAGGGAACATTAACGTCTGGATCCATTCTAGTACTTTCCTCCTTTGGGGCTTGCTTAAGACAAAATCGGCCTTAGGCTTTCTCCATGTCTTGTCGTGACTAGGAGGCTTCATATGTTGGTTTGGTCTATTACATAACGTTGCCAGATCCACTCTAGTCTTAACATTGTCCTTTGACTTGTTAGGAATGTCCATGATTGTTGCCTAAAGCGCCTCGGCGATATTCTTTTCAGTGTGCATTACATCAATGTTGTATGGAAGAAGAAGGTCATCAAAATAGGCGAGCCAAGTTAAGCCCGACTCATGAGTCCACTTATGTTGCTCTCCATATCCCACAAAACCACCTTCTAAATTGACCACGAGACCATCTATCTATTCATGAACCACAACACCAGTCATTATCGGTGGTGTAGGGTCTGTCACTATGACACCTTTCGTAAAGTTCTTGATGTCTCGTCTGAATGCATGGTCAAGAAGGAGGAAATGTCGATGTTTGTCGAACGATGAATACTTGACACCCTTTTGCAACCAAATGAACCTCAGACCTTCCTTGCATACTGGGCATGGGAACTTTCCTTGAACACACCAGGCGCAGAATATCCCATACGTCACAAAGTCATGCAGGGAGTAGTGGTAACAAACATGCATTTTGAAGTTTTTCTTTATAGCTCGGTCGTATGTCCATACCCCTTCCTCCCAAGCACGGATCAATTCATCAATCATAGGCTCCATGAACACACCCATATTATTCCCCGGGTGTCCAAGAATTATCAACGACAATAATACATTTTGTCGTTGAAAGCATACGCCGGGAGGGGGAGATTGAGGGGGATGACGAACACGGGCCAACATGTGTATGGGGCAGCCATCATTCCATAAGGATCGAACCCATCTGTTGCCAGCACAACACGTACATTACGAGCCTCTTTAGCTTTCTCATGATGAATGCCATCAAAGTGGGTCCATGCTTCACCATTGGATGCATGTACCATCCTGTCAGGATTGTATCGTTTGTCATTTTTGTGCCATGTCATCTGTTTCACAGATTCCTCGATCATGTATAGCCATTGGATCCTCAGTATGAACAGAAGGTGCTGTAGGATTGTCATGAGAATATCAAGCTACTTCTTCTGGCCATCACCAGAATCTACCTCTAGGAACCTAGAGGATTTACACTTTGGATAATACTTTGCTTCCACGTATTCTTTCCTAAATAGGACGCACCCCTTCGGGCAAGCATGTATCTACTCATACGGTATCTTAAGTGCACGAAGGAGTTTCTGTGACTCGTGCATGCTCTTTGGCAGAAGGTGACCCTCCAGAAGCAGGCTGCCAATAACTGTCAATATGCCATCGAAAGCGTCTCGACTCAGGCTATACTAGGACTTTAACGCCATTATGCGTCAAATGACATCCAGTTGAGAAACCTTTGTCTGGCCATGAAGGGGTTTTTGTGCCGCGGCAAACATATCATAGAACACCTTTGCGGTTGCCTCTGGCTCCTCCTCTGTATGTCCTTCAACGAATTGTGCCTCGTAATAGTCATTTAACATGTCTGCTACTCCAGCATCAGCATCATAATCCTCGACGCGTGGTCTCACCACCTCCTGTCTCATACGATCGGCTTCACCATGGTAGACCCACCAGGTATAGTCTGCCATAAATTCATTCTTCCAAAGATGTTCCCCCATGACCTTCTTCGTTTGTCTTTTCCTGTTTGCACATTTGCTACAGGGACAACAAATTTTACTCGCTCCTTTAGTAGCCACGCCAAATGCCTGTTCCAAGAAAGCATCGGTCTTGTCGATCCATTCATTGGTGACCTGACCCTAACTTGTGCGGCCCATGTATATCCACTCATGGTCCTCCATCCTCTAACATATATAGCGACAAGTAATATAAACATCAATTGTATCTACACGACGTTCCTACTATCTAATTGTCGGTGTTTCGTACAAGCACCGGCAAGTAAATTTATAGTAATGCATATTAGGCTCGGATGGTACGCTAAAAGGCACAAGATTTATACTAGTTCAGGCCAAATGTCCCTATGTCCAGTTTGCTATTGCTCGTGTTATTAGCACAGTGAACGGTCTGTAGTAAGGGGTACAAACGATCGAGAGAGGGACTGGTCCCAAGTCTCTGATGGAAGGGTTGAAAGGAGGTCAAGAGCTTCATAGCTGCTTGACTGTGTGTATGAGTGCGTCGTATTGTTCGGTCTTAGGAGTCCATCCCTCTGATGGAGGAAGCGCATCCCCTTTTATAGAGGAAGGGGGTGGCTTTTATAAGGGCGAGGGTTTAGGATGTATATTCTACTTAGTCTTGTGGCTCACGTCTACCCAATCCTCCTCCTTCATTCTGGTGAGTGCAAAGGAAGATAGGCGCCTACAATACTGTTGATGTCTCTGTAGAATGTCGGGTTGATTACAGAATGCTGCCCTGCGCAGGGTGTGGGCTATAGTACTGTGGTTTTGACTTATTGGCCTCTCCTAGCCTTGCTCCGCATGCCTTCTGGTTCCTGTGAGTCTTCGTCGGAGGGATGAGGGGTCGGGGTCCGGAGTGACGACGTGGTCAAGACCTTCTGACTTGGCGGAGCTGAGGGGTCGGGAAGTGGGTGTCGCTCCCTTGGGTCCATAGTATGATGACGGAATGTCCGTTGTGCGTGGAGATATTAAGTCCTTTTCTGGAGTGTAGCGGTTGTCGTATATCTTCGTTGGGTTGCATGTCCCAGGGCTGAAGGCGGCGCCTACAACTCTATAGGGCGAGGAGCACGCACCTATACAACCTTTCGAGCATTATGGCGCCCGGAAGGGTCTAAAGCACCTGTCATGTTATCCCCTGGCAGTACTTTTCCTGCCAAGGCGCAGGGTATGGTCCTTGGAGCCACGGTTGACCCGAACGTCTTGTCTTGCCTCGTACTTATCATCTTGAGGGAATGGGGAGAAGTTGTCAGGGAGGATGAATCCAATCTTTAGATATGGAGCAGGGTGAGACTCGTTCCTTGCCGTCGGGCGAATGTAACATCCCTGATGTTATAAAGTACTTAAAAGGTGATCATGACATCATTATGCATAATCATCATGTATAAACTCATGAATGCATTTCATGTTTAATTTATAGCATGTAAATGTTGTTATGAAGTGTGTTATATGTTACATGAAATAATAGTGATTAAGAAACTTTGTGAATTTTAATATGGGAATCTATTAAATAATTCAAATTCTTCCTTAATAAAAGTTTAATAATTTTTGTTGCAATGCTTGGTGTGAATATTGTTTTATGATATGTGTTGACTTGTATGGATGAAACAATTTCAAAACATTTGTGTTGAATTGGATTTTCGAAAACCCGAATTTTCAGCATTTAAGTTTTGACCTGGAAAACCCATTTCAAAATCTAAGCATATTTTGGGGTTGGGTCTAAAAGCAAAAGTGTAGAGCTTGTCGAGTTGTACAAAGTTGGTTTTTGGAGTTTTCAAAGTTGTTTTATGAAATTTGAAGTAATTTGAAAAGGCGTGATTCTTTAAATGTCCCCTTTTTGAATTCAAACTTGCATTTCAAAATGTAGACCGAATTTGGGTATGGTTATAAAAGCAAAGTTGTAGAACTTTAGATTTTGAGAAACTTTTATTTTTGGAGA
Source organism: Miscanthus floridulus (assembly GCF_019320115.1). NCBI lineage: Eukaryota > Viridiplantae > Streptophyta > Magnoliopsida > Poales > Poaceae > Miscanthus > Miscanthus floridulus. Next base: position 23,294,502 of record NC_089581.1, read on the forward strand.
TTTTTGAGTTGCCACATAAATTTGGGAATAATTTGGATTTTAAAGCGAGTGGCAATTCTATAATTTCGGTAAACAGTAACCGCGGAAGCCACCTCACCGACGGTGATCTTCGATCGTCTTCCAGTCGTCGCCGTGGCTGCCTTCGGCTTCGTGCTGGCAAGGAGAAGGCTCTTGCGTGGCTTCTTCGTCCTTCCTGGTTGCATTTTTAAACCGACGAAGTCGCCGTTCTCCTCCTTTCAACTCCTCTATTTTTCCCGCCGCCATGGCCGCCGAGCTCCACCTCTCCGTGGCTAGAGCGCTCTGGTGCCTATCTCCTCCTTTCGAGTATGGTTCTGAGCTCTTCGTGATGCCGTGTTGCTCGTTAACTTATTCGTTTTACCTCTACCGCACCGAGCACGTGGGAACGACATCGCCGCCGTTCACGCCGCGGCCATCCGTCATGGCCGCCGAGCTCGCCTCCGCCGTGGCCGGCCTACTCCGGCTGCTCTCACTCATTTCTCTCTCTTGTTTTGCGCTTACCTCTGTGCCGTGATGCTCACAAGCAAACCGGTTGCTCGTCTTGTCCACAGGACACATCGGAACGCAGCATCGTCGCCGTGTTTCCTAGCGTTGCTCAGCACGGGGAAGAAGATGATGTACTGTAGCGGGTGCTAAATGAAAAGTCAGTGGTTATTTTAAATAGTGTTGTGATTTGTTATTTTTGTGTAGAATTAAATAGATCTTTAAATATTATGAAAATTTTTGTGTGACCTCTCTAAGATGTAAACTATTTAGGAAAAATATGAAACCATGAAAATCAATAGTTTTTTGATGCTTAAAATTTAGTCCTTTTAATTAAGAAATGCTTGCTATGTAATTTTTATAGGCCAAAATAAATATCCAGTGACCATGAAACTTTTATTGTATTTGTTTATTGTTAAAGCCTGCCTCCACAAAAAGTTTGGGATTAATTTGATGATATTTAATTATACTCTTATTTATATGCCTTAATTATTAGTTAATAATTGTCAAAATGATAAACATAGATCATAAGATGTCCTGATTGATTTTTAGAGTTGATTATAGATCATGAAACACCCCATCCCTGCTGTGTCATGGCCAAGTGATTACCTTCTTGATATGCTTATGTTCGCCCTTTAGTTAATAATTCTAAATGACTTAGTTAAGGATCTCGTTAGTAAATGCATGTTAATAAACTCGATTGCTTCTTAGATGCAACCTCTTGGGTAAAAAGTAAAAGTTATACATTTCCTTGTATATTGTTTATACATGTCTTTTCATGATGAGGCTTTAGTTGGTAAGCATGTATAATAAGTGAACCTTTGACTTATTAGAAGAACGACTAAAAATGCTTTATGATAATTATTTGTAACTGTACCGCGAAGGAAAGTTGTATTCCAGTTGTTAACTTTTGCATCCATCATCAAGCATCATGTTTCATATTCCGCATCATGTTAAACATGGCATTGTTACTATATGTAGTGAACGAAGGTGAACACGTGGTAGTTAATCAAGTCATGGAGGAAGTTAATCCGTCTGTTGAAGTTGGATCGAATACTTGTGGAACGTCGTAGGAACCGGACTTTTCCGTCAATGAAGGCAAGCCCCGGATGCATTTAAACCCTACCTTGTGTTTTACAAATTGATTTCGCTTTTGCTTTTATATACTGCATTAAGTGATTAGGAGTTAAGTGAAAACCTAATTGATGCATGACCAACCTTATTTTTCCATATCTACCTTGTTACCAGTTTTAATTCGTATATGGCTAGCTATGCTTAGTCATGCTTAGATAAATAAAGGTCGGGTGATTACCTGTCACCTACGAGTTTTAAATGGAACTTTGGTTACTTATGTTATCATGTGATATGGGAATGTGGAGTAATAAATCTAGACCGGGCGGACTCGGTGTGTGTGAGCCACAAGACCTGGTAATGTCTTGTGAGCGGGTTCTTTCCGCCTGAGTCGGTTAAGGTCCGTACCATTGCTGTACTGTGTGCGGTGAGACTTTGTAGTACTAACCACATACTCCGGTAAGCCTTAACTTGGCGATTCTATTACGAGAATGGCTACTCGTGCACTAAGAGTGGAGAGATGGCAGGAATAGCGTGTACCCACGTGGCAATGGGCTGGATTGGTGGAGTACTGTATTCTCGGGTGGTGCAGACCCGTTCTTATTTTAGAGGACCTGAGGGTAGGTTGGTATATGTAGGTCGGGGACCTGTATATGTCGTGTGGTCTGGAATTTCCAGCTGGGTTATAATCGGTTCAAATCATCGTTGCTCCTCGGTTATGGAGACTCACTTCTCTGTTCATCATCGTAGTTTAATAACTGAAATTTGAGAAGGTGTTGGATATGAAGTTTCATGATCTCAATACTGATCGTGTCAGCTTTGTATATGATCTTATGAAGTTTTAAATGTTGACATAAAGAATTTCGTTAAAGAGCTTTTACGCAAAAGAACTTTGATTATTGCTAAAGCCATACCTTGAATCCCTGAGCCTGCATTCCTGAGTTCTATCAATTTTTTATTTTGGTTAAGTCTTGTTGAGTACTTTTGTACTTAGGGTTTGTTGACCCTTGTTGCAGGTGAGCCTCATGAGCAGGTCTGTTTTGGACCATGCTGCATGACGGTTGTTCGATCTGATGATGACCAGTAAATGTGTGGCCCTTGGGCAGGACAGTATTATTGTGTGTTTTGTATTACGTTATAATGCCACTCCACTACTACGGTTTGGAATATTAATGGAACTTAGTTTATAAGGTTTGAAACTACTGTTTTGTAAATTAAGTTATTGTAAGACTTCCGCTATATTACTCTAATGTATCTATTTGAATAAACTGTTATAATACTGCAATAACTCTGTAATGGGATCCTGCTCGGAAATCGCGGATGATTTGGGGTTCCATGGGGACACCCAACAGTCTTCTTAAGTTACTAGGAACATATGCATAGTCGTTAGAGGTCGTTGGACAGTGACAGGTGCATGTGGGTCCTATAATTTAGGAGGTTCTGCCACAGAATGGTATCAGAGCTATCATTATAAAGTCTTTGTTGTATTGGTTTATAAAAACTTTAAAATGATTTGGGATGACTAAATTTAACTTGTTAATTTGGTCCAAATTGCTTCTGACTTATCTTATTGCTTTCTCTCCATTCCTTATTTGATTAAAAAGGCTTTGTGTGGTGGAGTAGTAATCTTATTATGCCCTATATAATAACAACTATTGTTTATGTACCATAGGAGCTTTGATGTTTAGTAACGTAAGAATCGTTCATGCATCATGTCATTAATGAAACACTGCACATATTCCAGTTATAATCATTCATATGAAGTTGAAATATAATGATGTTTAAAACTTCCTCCTTCCATTTAGAGAATGGCTATTGTTTGTTATAGCTATTTTTGTCCCAATGAATTTGGTCATGTACCAAGCTTTGCTAGTAAACCACTCTTTGCTTATTTTTGCTCATAAGTTCCACATCTTTGGGAATTTCTTGATGCACTTTAATTTTTCCATCTACTCAATGTTGAAACTTGGGACTAATCCTTGACTTCCCAAACCTATGCATGTGTTATGTCTTGGTCTCTCCTCATGCAACACATGCTAATTCCTTGATCTTGCTAGCTTGACAAGTGTTACTTGTGAGTTACTTTAGTTGTGCCCTATGGTGGTGCCATGATCCATGATTTATGGTGCCGCGTCGAAACCTAGGGTCTCCTGTGGACTGCAGCCATAATGAAATACTGCTGGGCGCTCGCTGGTATTGAATTCTACGGTCATGATCCACTATAGCTTCGCAATTAATGTGATTCACTCATCTTGGAACTCTCATTTGGAATTCATGTTCCATCATTCCATTGAAATTACTAAATCCTTTGTCCCTTCCAACTGTCTTTTGATCTCATTTGTAATCTCAAAACCAACCTTTGTTGTTTTGTGAACAATTTGCATGTTAATGTGTTTGACACATTTCCTTTTCCACTATTCAACCCAACGCTTTTTCGCACTTCAAATCTCGGGACGAGATTTCTTTAAGGGGGAAGGATTATAACATCCCTGATGTTATAAAGTACTTAAAAGGTGATCATATCATCATTATGCATAATCATCATGTATCAACTCATGAATGCATTTCATGTTTAATTTATAGCATGTAAATGTTGTTATGAAGTGTGTTATATGTTACATGAAATAATAGTGATTAAGAAACTTTGTGAATTTTAATGTGGGAATCTATTAAACAATTCAAATTCTTCCTTAATAAAAGTTTAATAATTTTTGTTGCAATGCTTGGTGTGAATATTGTTTTATGATATGTGTTGACTTGTATGGATGAAACAATTTCAAAACATTTGTGTTGAATTGGATTTTCGAAAACCCGAATTTTTAGCATTTAAGTTTTGACCTGGAAAACCCATTTCAAAATCTAAGCACATTTTGGGGTTGGGCCTAATAGCAAAAGTGTAGAGCTTGTCGAGTTGTACAAATTTGATTTTTGGAGTTTTCAAAGTTGTTTTATGAAATTTGAAGTAATTTGAAAAGGCGTGATTCTTTAAATGTCCCCTTTTTAAATTCAAACTTGCATTTCAAAATGTAGACCGAATTTGGGTATGGTTATAAAAGCAAAGTTGTAGAACTTTAGATTTTGAGAAACTTTTATTTTTGGAGATTTTTGAGTTGCCACATAAATTTGGGAGTAATTTGGATTTTAAAGCGAGTGGCAATTCTGTAATTTCGGTGAACAGTAACCGCGGAAGCCACCTCACCGTCGGGGATCTTCGATCGTCTTCCAGTCGTCGCCGTGGATGCCTTCGGCTTCGCGCTGGCAAGGAGAAGGCTCTTGCGTGGCTTCTTCGTCCTTCCTGGTCGCGTTTTTAAGCCGACGAAGTCGCCGTTCTCCTCCTTTCAACTCCTCTGTTTTTCCCGCCGCCATGGCCGCCGAGCTCCACCTCTCCGTGGCTAGAGCGCTCTGGTGCCTATCTCCTCCTTCCGAGTATGGTTCTGAGCTCTCCGTGATGCCGTGTTGCTCGTTAACTTATTCGTTTTACCTCTACCGCACCGAGCACGCGGGAACGACATCGCCGCCGTTCACGCCGTGGCCATCCGTCATGGCCGCCGAGCTCGCCTCCGCCATGGCCAGCCTACTCCGGCTGCTCTCACTCATTTCTCTCTCTTGTTTTGCGCTTACCTCTATGCCGTGATGCTCACAAGCAAACCGGTTGCTCGTCTTGTCCACAGGACACGTCGGAACGCAGCATCGCCGCCGTGTTTCCTGGCGTTGCTCAGCTCGGGGAAGAAGATGATGTACTGTAGCGGGTGCTAAATGAAAAGTCAGTGGTTATTTTAAATAGTGTTGTGATTTGTTATTTTTGTGTAGAATTAAATAGAGCTTTAAATATTATGAAAATTTTTGTGTGACCTCTCTAAGATGTAAACTATTTAGGAAAAATATGAAACTATGAAAATCAACAGTTTTTTGATGCTTAAAAATTAGTCCTTTTAATTAAGAAATGCTTGCTGTGTAATTTTTATAGGCCAAAATAAATATCCAGTGACCATGAAACTTTTATTGTATTTGTTTATTGTTAAAGCCTGCCTCCACAAAAAGTTTAGGATTAATTTGATGATGTTTAATTATACTCTTATTTATATGCCTTAATTATTAGTTAATAATTGTCAAAATGATAAACATAGATCATAAGATGTCCTGATTGATTTTTAGAGTTGATTATAGATCATGAAACACCCCATCCCTGCTGTGTCATGGCCAAGTGATTACCTTCTTGATATGCTTATGTTCGCCCTTTAGTTAATAATTCTAAATGACTTAGTTAAGGATCTCGTTAGTAAATGCATGTTAATAAACTTGATTGCTTCTTAGATGCAACCTCTTGGGTAAAAAGTAAAAGTTATACATTTCCTTGTATATTGTTTATACATGTCTTTTTATGATGAGGCTTTAGTTGGTAAGCATGTATAATAAGTGAACCTTTGACTTATTAGAAGAACGACTAAAAATGCTTTATGATAATTATTTGTAACTGTACCGCGAAGGAAAGTTGTATTCCAGTTGTTAACTTTTGCATCCATCATCAAGCATCATGTTTCGTATTCCGCATCATGTTAAACATGGCATTGTTACTACGTGTAGTGAACGAAGGTGAACACGTGGTAGTTAATCAAGTCATGGAGGAAGTTAATCCGTTTGTTGAAGTTGGATCGAATACTTGTGGAACGTCGCAGGAACCGGACTTTTCCATCAACGAAGGCAAGCCTCGGATGCATTAAAACCCTACCTTGTGTTTTACAAATTGATTTCGCTTTTGCTTTCATATACTGCATTAAGTGATTAGGAGTTAAGTGAAAACCTAATTGATGCATGACCAACCATGTTTTTCTATATCTACCTTGTTACCAGTTTTAATTCGTATATGGCTAGCTATGCTTAGTCATGCTTAGATAAATAAAGGTCGGGTGATTACCTGTCACCTGCGAGTTTTAAATGGAACTTTGGTTACTTATGTTATCATGTGATATGGAAATGTGGAGTAATAAATCTAGACCGGGCGGACTCGGTGTGTGTGAGCCACAAGACCTGGTAATGTCTTGTGAGCGGGTTCTTTCCGCCTGAGTCGGTTAAGGCCCGTACCGTTGTTGAACTGTGTGTGGTGAGACTTTGTAGTAGTAACCACATACTCTAGTAAGCCTTAACTTGGCGATTCTATTACGAGAATGGCTACTCGTGCACTAGGAGTGGAGAGATGGCGGGAATAGCGTGTACCCACGTGGCAATGGGCTAGATTGGTGGAGTACTGTATTCTCGGGTGGCGCAGACCCGTTCTTATTTTAGAGGACCTGAGGGTAGGTTGGTATATATAGGTCGGGGACCTACATATGTCGTGTGGTCTGGAATTCCCAGCTGTGTTATAATCGGTTTGAATCGTCGTTGCTCCTCGGTTATGGAGACTCACTTCTCTGTTCATCATCGTAGTTTAATAACTGAAATTTGAGAAGGTGTTGGATATGAAGTTTCATGATCTCAATATGGATCGTGTTAGCTTTGTATATGATCTTATGAAGTTTTAAATGTTGACATAAAGAATTTTGTTAAAGAGCTTTTACGCAAAAGAACTTTGATTATTGCTAAAGCCATACCTTGAATCCCTGAGCCTGCATTCCTGAGTTCTATCAATTTTTTATTTTGGTTAAGTCTTGTTGAGTACTTTTGTACTCAAGGTTCGTTGACCCTTGTTGCAGGTGAGCCTCATGAGTAGGTCTATTTTGGACCATGCTGCATGACGGTTGTTCGATCTGATGATGACCAGTAAATGTGTGGCCCTTGGGTAGGGCAGTATTACTATGTGTTTTGTATTACGTTATAATGCCACTCCACTACTACGGTTTGGAATATTAATGGAACTTAGTTTATAAGGTTTGAAACTACTGTTTTGTAAATTAAGTTATTGTAAGACATCTGCTATATTACTCTGAAGTATCTATTTGAATAAACTGTTGTAATACTGCAATGACTCTGTAATGGGATCCTACTCGGAAATCATGGATGATTCGGGGTTCCACGAGGACACCCGACGGTCTTCTTAAGTTACTAGGAACATATGCATAGTCGTCAGAGGTCGTTGGACAGTGACAGATGCATGTGGGTCCTATAATTTAGGAGGTTCTGCCATAGCGAAACGGAGACCAATTCCTATCTCTCGGGTGAGACCGACCTTGCCCCTTCGGGGTCGGGCGAGGCAGAACCTATCCCTCAGCCCTCGGGCGAGACCGAGCCTGCTGTCAAGGCGTCGGGCGAGACAGAGTTTATCCCTTGGCCCTTGGGCGAGACCGAGCCTGTCCTCAAGGCGTCGGGCGAGACAGAGTTTATCCCTTGGCCCTTGGACGAGACCGAGCCTGTCCCAATGGCATCGGGCGAGGTGGAACCAAACTCCTGTTTACCCGAACAAGGGATGAAATGGCGCCCTTATGCGTCCAGAAGTTTTTCACGTTCGGTGGTTATTGGTTCCACCTTCTGGGGTACCCCGGTATTAGGTCCCTGACAGTAGCCCCTGAGCCTCTAGGTGATTCGAGTAGAACCGCCTGGAGAGTGTTTTTTGACTTTGTCGAAGTTACTTCGCTAGAGGGTGCGCGCGAGCGCACCCGATGGGTGTAGCCCCCGAGCCCCCGAGTGATTCGAGTAGAGTCGCCCGGGGGTTGTATCGGTCCCTTCGTGGGTAAGGCTAAAGGACTTAGTTTTTTATCAACTGGATGTTTTTCCAAGTGGGTCGTGGCATCCCGTTTGCTGGGAACTGATTCGGGGCTGACCTAACTGGTGCTTCTACCCTTGTTTTCGGATCATTCACGGATCCTTTCTTAGTTGGGCCGGCCGACGAGCTTCTAGGCCCTAGGTGGGCCAAAGATTAAAGAACATGCCTTCGTGGCTTGCGTTTTCTAGGTGGGTAGAGAGTCCAGATTCGCCTAGGGAAGGTGAACCGTCCACTGAGATTTTTGTGGTGAGAGGATAGGGACTGCGAGCGCGTGTCCCGCGACATGACGCGGTGGCGCGTGTGGCAGGCCCAGAGATCGAGGCGAACGGTTGCCCTTCTCGCATCCGTCGCCCCCTATAAAACCATGGGGTTCGCCCCCAAGGTTCCGTATTTCGCTCCCCTGCCTTTACGTTCTGAAACATCCACCGCCAATCGTCCCAACCTTCTGTGCCCACATCACCACCGTCGACCGGCTTGCATTCGTGTTGTAGCCGCCGTCAAGCTCGCGCCTACCCTTCCCCCCTACCGCTTTAATGGAGTTGTGGGGCAGATCAAGCATCACCTCCCAGCGTCTGGAGGGCCTCGTCCGCCGTGGCCTTCTCCACCCACTGTCCACCGTCCAGGAGTGGTTGCTACCTAGCGATGAGGGTGAGCCGGTGCCGCCTGAAGGGTATGTCGTCTCTTTTTCCATCTTCCATGAGTGGGGATTTGGGGTACCCGCGCATAGATTCCTTTGGGGGCTGTTGGATTACTATGAGGTAGAGCTGCAGCATCTAACTCTCAATGGGATTCAGCACATGGTAGCGTTTGTTGCCCTATGCGAGGGTTTCCTGGGGATCGATCCCCATTTTGATCTGTGGTGGTATTTCTTTAACATTAGTCTATCAAAGAAGAAGATTAGGGGGAAAGATGTGAACGCGCCGATGGGATGTGCCAGCATTCATCTGCGCCATACCTGGTCGAAGGGTTACCCATACATGCATCTAGCGACATCCAACAAGGGATGGCACTCGTAGTGGTTTTATGTTAGGGATGATGCGAGTGCCACCCTACCGAAGTATACTAGACGTCTTATTGTGGACGTTCCAAAGTCGTGGGGCTAGGGTGTCCAGTCCAAAGACAAGAAACACATCTCCGACCTTCTTTCCGCCCTCCAAGCCCTGAAGGATCGGGGTGTAAAGGGGATAGGGATTATCGATGCCTACCACGCTAGGAGGGTGGCGCCCCTGATGGTGCGTGTGCTTCCCCTGCATCGGATGATGCCTGGGATATCGTTCGAGGGGACGGTGCTTGTTGACGAGGTGCTCCCTTACTCAGAAGTGGCGCAGCGCATCAAGGAGGCGATAGAGCCGACGAAGGATTCTATAGGCAGGGTCCTTGACATTATGTATCCGGTGCTCGGACACCCCCCAATGCGGCCGAAGCCTAGATTCTTTGAATTCGTAAGCCCTCTTCTCCCGTGCTCTTTTCTTTTTCCTAGATCTCCATTTGTTAACACTTGCTTTATGATGTTGGGACCAGCCGAGGGGGCTGGTCTTCAAGGACAGTCCAGTTCCACTATCGAAGGACAAGGTCAAGGCGGCGGCGAATCGACTCGTGGCCGAGCAGGACAAGAAAGCAAGGGAGGAGATGAAGAAGGCAAAATGACTGAAGCAGGAGGCATGGGATCGAGGAGAGGACGTGAGCAGTGAGGACGATGATGATGACGATGATGATGACAGCAACAACGAGGTAGCCGTCGGCGTGGATTGGAGCATCCTAGAGGACGAGGACACGCTGACAAGTGGCCACCCATCCATGCAGGGGCCCTTCCCTTTCCACGTGGAGGGAAGTTAATCGATGAGGTCAGTGGAGGCCGGTGAGTCTGCCGCTTCGCATGGCGTGCCGACCGAGGACCGGTGGACGAGGGAGGGCGGGCTTGCTGCTGCCAACCCCGAGGCAATGATGGAGGGGAGCAGCTCTGGTGCTGCACCCCGTGAGACGATGGAGGGGGGCGGCTCTGGTGCCGCGCCCGATGAGACGATGGAAGGGAGCGACTCCGGTGCCGCGCCTGACGAGATGAACCCCCTTGCCCCGAAGCAGGGGGTAGGCTTGAAGCGGTCCTGCATAGATGAGCCGGGGCAGGGATCCGGGGATCTGTCCCCAAAATGCTTTCGCCGGCTGAGGACATCAACGTAAGCTGCTGATTCCCCTGTTTTCATCCTTTTTCCATTTCTATTTTGACTTTAATGGTTATTACCTTTGTGCAGGTTCTTGCGGATGGGTCACCCCCTGGGGCTGGCGCCCAAGAAGAGTCTCGCCCTTCAAGCGGGACAGACGGCGTCGCCTGGAGTGACCCCCATTTTGGGCAAGAGTGGTGCCGACATCGGGGCCACGTTGGCTGACCCGACGGCGCCCGTGGTGGCTCCCATGCCCATGGAGGTTACTGAGCGAGCGGCCTCCTCTATGGCGGATGTGGAACAGCTAGCCGAGGGCCGCATACCGCCGGTGGAGGTGGTCGTGACCGCGCCAAGCCAGGATCAGCCGGGCGCAGTCGTGGTGGCGCCCGAGGGTATAGTGCAATCCGCGCCACCAGGGGCCTAGGTGGATCCACCCGTGGTGCTCAAAGCGGTCCAGACAGAGGAGGGTCTAGCCGAAGGGTCCTTGAGTGCAGCGGTGGTGCCGCACAGGGTCAGGAGGGAGCCACCCCTGGCCCCTTTGTCGAGAGGAAGCCGCTCCCCTACGCGGGGGGAGCCGCCGCTCCAGTGGATGGCCGCTCAAGACCCGACGTCGGCTCTTTTCTCGCTTGATGATCATTCCGAGAGCATGGAGCGGGAGAGTCTTGACATCGGGATCTCGACCATGCTGAATGCCCTAGACCAGGCCAAAGGAGCCCTCCATGAGATCGTTAACCCTACTACTCAGGTATTTTCTGGGCTTTCTTCTTTCTTCGTATTTTTTTGTGTTTTCGTATTTCTAATACCAGTCTTCTTCCTCTTTAGGTTCTTGTTGCTCGTAGCTGGAATAAATCCCAATTCCTCCACGAGCAGAAGGCAGAGTGGGATCGCCTCTCCGAGGAGGCCCGGCTGCGAGTAGACATGGCTGCCTAGCTTGCTACCGCCTAGGAGCAGGAGGCCCAGGTGCGTCAGGACATGGAGGAGGCCCATGGGATGTTTGAGGATCTATCGGTGAGGTCTAAGCTGGATGGAGAGGAGATTGCCAGGCTGCAAAAAGGGTGAGACAAGCTGCTGCAGAGGAATGCCATGGCCAATGAGAGAAGGAGCTGGAGATGGAGCAGGAACTCCGGCGGGAGGCCGAGAGTAGGGCCACGGCCCTCCAGCAGAAGGTGGACAAGGATGTCGAGGTGGTCCGCTCTCTCTGGGCAGAGCTCGGTGACGCGGTGAACCGAAGGTTGAGCGCTGAAAATGTCTCCATCAAGCTAGAAAAAGAGGCTGCCTATGCACGAAGGGCCCTTCAGGTTGAGAGCGATGAGCACGATCTTCTACAAGCTACGGTCAGGATGGTCCTTAATGCCCTGAATGTGACGGAGCCGGTGGAGACCAGCCTGCTCGCGGCTCATGTCGCAGGTATCACGGCTCGGGTGGGCCAGCTTGAGGAGAGTGCCTTTCACGCCAGGATTACCCAGGCCTTCACCGTCGCCCACGCTCATTACGAGAAGGAAATCAACCTGAAGGTGATGAGCGAAGGCTTCCTGTCCACCTACGAGGATGAAGAGCTGGAGGAAATGGAGGAGATGGTTGCTCCCCTTGCAAAAAACCTAGCAGACAATCTGAAAGAGATGGTTCTCCCTCCGCGGGAGTAATTAGTCGAACAATTTTGAGAACTTATATGTAATATGTGGACAAGTGTCGGTATTTTTTGAGTCTGAATGCTTTTTCATGATTTTGCGTCGTAATTTTGTTTTGTTTGATTTTTTTACGATCTTACCAATCTGTTCCCCTGAATTATGCCGCTGGTCATGATGCGAGGAGATTGTTCCGAAAGAAAGAAAGGAGGTAGCCATACCTTAACCAGCCCCCGAGTAAGGTCCGACCCCCTGCATTTGCTAGGGTCGGGGGTTACTGGAGATTGGAACTATGGTTTTGGTGACAGGGTCGACGAAGTCCATGGATGTCATCGCAATATTCCCCGCCCTGTCTTCCAACAGAAATCCCCAACTGAGGATTCTATGGGCTCGGCAAGGTGGGGCCTTTGAACCTATGTCCATATATTGATTGGCTCGAGCCCCCAAGCCTTGTTAGGGTCTGATAGGGGTCGGCCGTTATTCGCGTGTTACCCGATCCTCAATTTTCGCAATCGGAGGGGCTGAGTAAACGACACTTGCCTCGATGGCTCGCGTATCGCGCTCAACGAGCTCACTAACGGGTACGTTCATGTGGAATCCAGGTCCATCATTTGCTGATGGGGTTGGCAGAGCCCTCTGGTGGCACTCCACAACTTCTTAACCCGCCTCCCGGTAGATGCCCGAGTCGTTCGATAAGCTTAGGCGGCCCGATGGCCTCTCCTCGATGGAGATTCTGTGGGTTTGGCTCGGGGTTAGAATCGAACGAGAAAAGGTTGAGATGTCCCTGTCCACTTCTGAGCAGGGTTGGGCAGGGCTGCTGGGGCTTGTCTCAGTTATTTCTCCCTGGCTCTGTTCGGCATGAGGCGGCCTTGAGCCCTTCGTGGGCTGGCCTTCGAACCTCGGCCTATTGCCGCCTATATCAAATGACGGTCGTTTTGTGATGTGACACAAAGCATTGAATTGTCTTGTATATGTATAATATAATTGAAATGAAGGTGGGGTCAGTAACGTTACCTTGGCGGTATGTTCGTGCGGGGTTCGGGCCCTGATGATGGGGTTGGAGTAACCTACATAAGAATCGCTATTCTTTGTTTTTTTGTATCTCGGTGGTGGTCCGAGCCATTTAATTGACTTGGGCAGCCTGATAGCTTCTCCCATGGGGGAGATTCTGTAGGCGGACCCCTCTGAATCCTTCTTGTGAAGGCAGGCGTCGAAGCTAGAGATACAGGGGGTGTTGAGTATGATTTTTCTGGTGAACAGAAACACCGTAGCTACCGAGGCATAGGGTTTGCTAGTTCGTCTAGTTTTACTCAAAGTTTTGTGCCCGTATGTCGCGCCCTTAGTTTCAAGCGTACGGAGGGGTCGGGTGAGGAGGATGTCTAGAGTGGTTGACATCCTCGGTAGCCCCCGAGGGATGTTCATGTCCCTACCGTCTGACAAGGTCGGAAGCTCGAGAATGAATTTTAACGCGTAAAGTAAGAAGGCAGAGATGCTTATCTTTCTTTGGACGTTCGTTCGTCATCTCTCCTGGGCCGAATGGCCGGCCCAGGAGATCCGTTAGGGCTCCGCTTCGTAGAGGTCCTGTCGTCGGATTGTCCCGTGGTCCTGCTTGAGGAGACAAAGGGTTGTCTGCCCACATGGGCGCCTTAATTACCACGTCCGAAGCAGGTTAGTGGCGGGCCATACCCGGGTAGTGTCCAGTTTGACTGGGGGAGGATGCCTCGTCAACCGGGGTGCGTCCTGTCAGTTCCGGCACGTCCCCTCAGGTATCAATCAGCATTGATTTTGTATTTAAAGAGGAGAAGGGAGAGGGGTTTTCGTCCAACCTTTCGCCTTTCCTTAGCTACAGTGGCTCTTCTTTAAATAGGGGGGGAGTTCTCATCCTACCTCATCTTTTGCCTCTGAGCCACTGTCTCTCCTTCTTCTTCCTTTTCGCCGAATGCATCCGTGCGTCGTGGCAGTTCCTGAGTGAGGAAGAGTAATGCCCGAGAGAGAGAAAAACTCACAAATCCGTTCGTGAATCTGGAGCATGATGTTGATCCGGAGGTTATCCAACATAAATGAGATGGTGTATGCTGCCCTTGGTGAAGAGTTGCTGCTGCCGAAGGAGAAGCGGTGCTAGGGGGCGCCGTGCGTCGTCGACTTCACTGTCATTCGCCGTGCTCCTCCTTTGGTGGGAGGGGTTCCCTGCCCTGACGCCATTGTCAGGGTTGTGGCCAGCGATGATGGCGTAGTCCCCAGACGCCCTGGCAGAGACATCACTATCGGGGTTATGGTCGTCGATGATGGCGTAGTCCCCGGGCGCCCAGGCAGAGACGTCGCTGTCGGGGTCGCGATCGTCGACGATGGCGTAGTCCCCGAACACCCCGGCAGAGGCGTTGTAGATGACGGCGCCTTCGAGGACCCTACAAAGCGGTGGAATGTCGCCGATGGAGAGCGTGGCGCGGTGACCAGGGTAGATGAGCTGGCCCATGTACACGCCCCGGACGTCGCCGATGGAGAGCGTGGCGCGGCGGTCGCAGTAGACGAGCTGGCCCATGTACATGCACCAGACACCGCCGATGGAGAGCATGGCGCGGCGGCCGCAGTAGTACTTGTAATAAGCTAAGCAGAGACTGTAATTGAATTATTTTATGGGGGAAGCCCCCGAGTAAACAGTCCTGAATTTACAAGTATATTAGTCCTTTTTGTGATGAAATCACTTTGTAAGTAGTGAATTTGTGCGAAAAATGAACAAATCTTCATCTATTGCCTATGGCAGGTAGTTCAATAACTTTCTCTCTTTTTGTAGAAATGGTCTTAGTGTCCTCCGACCCTTCTCACAATCTAAGTCGTAAGAAACTAAGAACGTGGGCGAACCAATTCTGACATGAGCTGGTGAGCAAAGAGGTTGCAGCCACTGGGGCGCGGGTCTCCTACAGTCCTACTAGTTGTATTCAGAATTTGTTCCCAAAATCTTAGCCCTTAGGATTTATTTATGAGAAGAATGGAAAGCTTAGCGAATGTTTGCAAATATAACATAGGAGGTTTTTGCAAGCGTAATAGTTGTATTACATATGCCACATGTTATGTCCACATGCCAGGCCCGGGTGAGGTCTGACCCCTTGCGATTCACAGGGTCGAAAGTCACTAAGGATTGGGGTTTTATTATGATGAAAACTGATAAGGAAGAGTGTATGCTTATTTTAAGGATAAAAACGACGTAGCTGCTCAATGTTCCAAGCGTTGGTGAAGACCTCGCCATTGATGGTTTTCAACTGGTAGGCGCCTGGGCGAAGTACTTCTGCGATGACGTAGGGTCCTTCCTAGGGCGGGGAGAGTTTGTGGCGGTCCTTGTTGCTCTGGACAAGACGAAGGACGAGGTCTCCGATGGTGAAGGCTCGACCCCACACCCGTTGGCTGTGGTACCGCCGCAACGCTTGCTGGTACTTAGCTGAACGGAGGAGGGCAACGTCGCGGGCTTCATCTAGCTGGTCCATGGCATCTTGGCGAGACACCTCGGCTCCCTGTTCATTGTATGCTCTGATTCTTGGTGCTCCATAGTCGAGGTCTGTTGAGAGAATGGCCTCGGAACCGTAGACCATGAAGAAAGGTGTGTAGCCGGTGGCCCAGCTAGGAGTTGTCCTTAGGCTCCAGAGTACAGCCAGGAGCTCAGCGAGCCAGCGCGCGCCGAACTTGTTCAACCGGTTGAAAATTCTGGGTTTGAGGCCTTGAAGAAGCATGTCGTTTGCACGCTCGACCTGCCCGTTCGTCCGGGGGTGCGCGACGGCTACCCAATCTATCCGGACTTGTTCATCACAGAATCGAACGAATTTCTTACCGGTGAACTGTGTGCCGTTGTCTGTGATGATGGAGTTCAGTACTCCAAAGCGATGGATGATGTCGAGGAAGAATAGCACAGCTTGCTCGGATTTGATCGTGGATATTGGTCGAGCTTCAATCCATTTTGTAAACTTGTCTATGGTGACAAGCAGGTGGGTAAAGCCCCCAGGCGCCTTTTTGAGTGGCCCAACCAGGTTGAGCCCCCAGACCGCGAAGGGCCACGTGATGGGGATCATCTGGAGAGCCTGGGCCGGGAGGTGTGTTTGCCGAGCGTAGTACTAGCACCCTTCGTAGGTGCATACAATTTGCTTGGCATCGGCTACCGCGGTGGGCCAGTAGAAACCTTGTCGGAATGCATTCCCAACCAAAGTTCTTGGTGCGGCATGATGACCGCATACTCCACTGTGGATGTCGCCCAGCAGGAGTTTTCCCTGTTCGCCAGGGATATAGAGTTGCAGAATTCCGATGTGACTTCATTTGTAGAGTTCGCCCTCTACAAGAACGAAGGACTTGGCGCGTCGTGCGAGCCGTCGGGCTTCCGTCTTGTCTGCCAGTAGTATGTCGTGGAGGAGGTAGTCAAGGTAAAGCGTTCTCCAGTCATCGGGAGGGTCGGACTCCACTGCTGGGTCCTCTTCAAGCTCCATGACCTCGGGGTCGGGTGGAGCAGTTGGCGGATCAGCCCCGGGGGTCGGACTAGAAGGGCCATCGTTGGCTTGTTTCGGCCCCGCGTAGCGTACCGAGGGTTTGTGTTGATCACTGGCAAAGATGCCTGTTGGGACTAGCTCTCGGCCAGATGCTACTTTTGCGAGCATGTCGGCCGCTTCATTGAGGCGCCTGGGGATGTGATTGAGTTCGAGGCCATCGAATTTGTCCTCCAGACGTCGGACCTCTTGACAATATGCCTCCATCTTGGCGTTGTGGCAGCATGACTCTTTCATGACCTGGTTGACGACCAACTGAGAGTCGCCCCTGACGTCGAGGCGTCGGATGCCCAGCTCGATGGCGATTCGTAGGTCATTGATGAGCGCTTCGTATTCTACAGTATTGTTTGATGAGGGAAAATGAAGCCGAACCATGTACCTCATGTGGACCCCGAGGGTGGATACAAAGACTAGTCCTACTCCAACGCCCTTCTTCATCAGCGATCCATCGAAGTACATTGTCCAGTACTCTTGATCGATGGCTGCTGGTGGCATCTGGACCTCGGTCCACTCCACGATGAAGTCAGCTAGTGTCTGAGATTTGATCGCCGTTCAAGGGGCATAAGAAATGCCCTGATCCATCAGCTCGAGTGCCCACTTTGCGGTTCTTCCCATAGCGTTATGGCTATGAACGACCTCGCCAAGGGGGAACAACGTAACTACTATCACGGGGTGCGACTCGAAGTAGTGGCGTAGCTTCCTTTTGGTGATGAGGATGGTGTAGAGGAGTTTCTGGATTTGGGAGTAGCGGGTTTTGGAGTCGGATAACACCTCGCTGATGAAATATACAGGGCGCTGCACCCTGAAGGCGTGCCCCTCTTCCTCTTACTCTACTATTAAGGCAGAGCTAACCACTTGGGTGGTGGCCGATATATACAGTAGGAGAGATTCTCCGTCGTATGGAGGAACTAGGACCGGTGGCTTAGTTAAAAATCATTTAACCATGTCAAGCGCCTCCTGAGCCTCGGCTGTCCACTCGAAGCGGTTAGTTTTCTTCAGGAGTTGATAAAGGGGGAGTCCTCGTTCGTTGAGGCGTGAAATGAATCGGCTGAGGGCGGCAAGGCACCCTGTGATCCGTTGAACCCCCTTTATGTTTTGGATCGGGCCCATCCTTGTGATGGCTGATATTTTCTCTAGGTTGGCTTCGATGCCACGCTCGGAGACGATGAAGCCGAGTAGCATGCCCCTCGGGACCCCAAAAACACATTTTTCGAGATTGAGTTTGATGCCGTTTGCCCGGAGTTTTGCAAAGGTTCGTTCAAGGTCAGCGACAAGGTGGTCAGCTTGCTTGGATTTGACTACGATGTCGTCGACATAGGCCTCAATGGTTTGCCCGATGAGGTCTCCGAAGCAATTAAGCATACAGCGCTGGTACGTTGCCCCATCATTCTTCAGACCGAACGGCATTGAAATGTAGCAAAACGATCTGAAGGGAGTGATAAAAGATGTCGCGAGCTGGTCGGACTCTTTCATCGCGATTTGATGGTAGCCGGAGTATGTGTCAAGGAAGCAGAGGGTTTCACACCCCAAGGTGGAATCAACTATTTGGTCTATTCGTGGCAAAGGAAACGGATCCTTTGGACACGCTTTGTTGAGGCCAGTATAATCGACACACATTCTCCATTTCCCGCTCTTTTTTTGGACAAGAACAGGATTTGCTAACCACTCTGGGTGGTATACTTCCTTAATGAATCCTACGGCCAGTAGTTTGGCTATCTCCTCGCCGATGGCCCTGCGTTTCTCTTCGTCGAAGCGGCGTAGGCGTTGTTTCACTGGCTTGGAGCCCGGGAGGATTTGGAGAGTATGCTCGGTGACCTCCCTCAGGATGCCCAGCATATCCGAGGGTTTCCACATAAAGATGTCCTTGTTGGCGCGGAGGAAGTCAATGAGCGTGCTTTCCTATTCGGAGGAGAGCGCGGTCCCGATATGGACTTTTTTGCCCTCGGAGCTACTGGGATCCAAGAGGACGTCCCTAGAGCCTTCTACCGATTCGAACGATCCGGACGACTTCTTTGCATCGGGTGTCCCTTCAGTGACCTCCTCCCTGAGGGTGGCGAGCTCTTCGGATGCGATGACTATGGATGCGTGTCCGCAGCATTCGACCTCGCACTCGTAAGCGCGCTGGAAGGAGGTGCCGATGGTGATGACCTCATGGGGGTCCGGCATCTTCAGCTTTAGGTACATGTAATTAGGTACGGCCATGAACTTCGTGTAGCATGGTCACCCCAGGGTGGCATGGAAAGTACCCAGGAACCCCACTACATCGAAGGTGAGGGTCTCAGTCCGGTAATTGGACCGATCCCCAAAAGTGACGGGCAGGTCGATCTGCCCTAGTGGCACGGCTTGCCTTCTAGGCACGACGCCATGGAAAGGTGCTCGGATGGGACGGAGGTGCGTTCGGTTGACGCCCATCTCGTCGAGCGTCTTGGCATACCTGATGCCGAGGCCACTGCCCCCATCCATTAGTACCTTGGTGAGCCGCTTTGGACCGACGATCGGATCGACGACAAGTGGATACCTTCCTAGGTGTGGGATGGCATCCGGATGGTCGGTCCGGTCGAAGGTTATGGTGGATTCCGACCACCGGAGAAAGGCTGGCGTGGCCGGTCCAG
This sequence comes from Miscanthus floridulus, assembly GCF_019320115.1. Lineage (NCBI taxonomy): Eukaryota > Viridiplantae > Streptophyta > Magnoliopsida > Poales > Poaceae > Miscanthus > Miscanthus floridulus. The sequence continues at coordinate 23,313,690 of NC_089581.1, forward strand.
CGATATAGACCTCACGACATGCAACCTTCTGGCGGCGCCTAGAGTCATAGGCCATTGATCCTCCAAAGATCATGAGGGCACCGGTCGGCGTTGGGAAGGTGTTGTCCTTCTCCTCCGTGTCATCAGTGGTGGGAACAGGCTCCTTCCCCTGCTCCCCCTTGTTAAGGTCCCGGCCAAGTATTTGCGCATAAGGCCACATTCCTTGTATAGATGCTTGGCCGGGAAGGCGTGGTTTGGGCATGGCCCCTCGAGCATTTTCTCGAAGTGGTTCAGAGTGCCTTCCATGGGCTTTCGGCCACCTTTGCGGTCGGCAGCGGCCGCGAGTGAGTTGTCGCACCGTTGCTTCTTATTTTTCCCTTTGGCCGGACGGTTGGAGGCGCCTTCGCTGGCATCCTCGTTCCACCTTGTCTTTCCATCAGAGCGATCAAAGATGGCTCTGACCGCCTCCTCTCCAGAGGCGTGACTAGTGGCGATGTCCAGGAGTTCCTTGGTAGTCTGTGGGCCCCTGCGTCCTAGCTTGTGGACCAAGGATTCGTAGGTCGTCCCGGACAGAAAGGCTCCTATCATGTCGGTGTCGGCGACGTTCGGGAGCTCGTTGCACTATCGAGAGAAGCGCCGGATGTACCCATGGAGGGTTTCATCGGCCTTCTGGCGATAGTTCTTGAGGTCCCATGGGTTTCCAGGGCGTTTGTACATGCCCTGGAAGTTGCCCACGAAGATTTCCATCAAATCCGCCCAACTCTGAATAGCATTGGATGGTAGGTGCTCCAGCCATGCTCACGCCAAATCGGCCAAGAACAGCGGGAGATTGCGAATAATGAAGTTGTCATCACTCGCACCACCGGCCTGACATGCAAGCCGATAGTCTTCGAGCCAAAGCCCGGGATTTGTTTCGCCAGAATATTTAGGAATGTTGGTAGGCGGTCGATACCTTAGGGGGAACGCAGCGTTGAGGATGTGTCGACCGAAGGCCCGAGGCCCTGGTAGGCCGGGGCTCGGGCTCCGGTCCTCGTTGCTGTCGTAGCGTCTGCCACGTCGGGGATGGTAGCCGCGGCGTGTTGCTTCTTCATCGTCACTGTGGGTGCGTCTCCGGGCATCGATGATGCTGCGTACATCGCGGTCATGGCCGAGGCATTGATGCACTGGGACGACAGAGGGCTGCCTGCTGCCTGGCGGTGTTTGGTGGACAGATGTGTCCTTGGTGGGGCGCACTGAGGGCGCGCGCTGGCTGGTGTCGGGTTCGCGTCGTCGAGACAACGAACTTTCCGCCTGCTACGCCGCCGCCCGTTCGAGCAACGTGCGAATTTCTCGGCGAGCGCGGTGATCCTCGGACATCGTGGCCTCCAGGAGGCCATGCAGCAAGGCGGTTGCTGTGGCGATGTTCTGACTGGCTCGGGCAAAGTGAGGAAGGGCCCTATCGTCGGTGAGGATCCTTTGGTGTACGGTGCGGGCCGTGGCACGCGCGCGCCCCCTGTCTTTGTAGCGTTCAATCTCGCGATTGATGTCCGCGTACTCCCGGACAAGCCCTTGCCCGGCCTCATCGATCTCTTGCTGATGGGCCCTCAGCTGCTCCATCCTTAGGCGAGATGGGGCTGTCATCTCTTCTCCGGATCTGCTGTCAGGGTTGTTTGTAGGGGTGACCTCTTCCCTGGAGGTGCTTTCGACATGACCTTTGGGGGTCTACATCATGAAGCACTCCTGAGAAGGGTGGTGGCTCCCCCTACTGGAATCCGAGCTAGAGAACGATCCCGGCTCCTTGTTAAGGAGCCCATAGAGGGTCTCCATATCCTGCTCAATCGCCCCCACGAACTCGATGTTCGTGGGTGATTGAACCATACGTAGCGCTAGAAGGCGGCCAGCGGTTGCCGCAGCGTTGTGGAGACTGAACAGAAACACTGTCGAGGCGCTCTGAACGGACCCTTCTGGACACAGGGTGGCGTTGTGAGAGGCCTCCCTTGATGACGGGACTCCCAGTGAGTTGCCCGGTGGGCCCTCAAGCCTAAGACGGCTGAGGTTAATGGAAGGGGGAGATGGGGCGGCTGAGTGAGCCAGCTCTCCTCCTAGTGTGACGATGAAATCTAGGTCGCCGAAACGCACGTGTGCGTCCGGGGCCCAGGTGATTGTGTGGGTGGCCATCCGAGGCCTGATTTGGAACGCGCAAGCCCCCTACTTGGCGCGCCAACTGTCGGTGTTTTGTACAAGCACCGGCAAGTATATTTATAGTAATGCGCGTTAGGCTCGGATGGTGCGCTAAAGGGCACAAGATTTATACTGGTTCGGGCCGAATGTCCCTACGTCCAGTTTGCTGTTGCTTGTGTTATTAGCACCGTGAATGATCTGTAGTAAGGGGTATAAACGATCGAGAGAGGGACTGGTCCCAAGTCTCTGATGGAAGGGTTGAAAGGCGGTCAAGAGCTTCGTAGCTGCTTGACTGTGTGTATGTGTGTGTCGTATTGTTCGGTCTTAGGAGTCCGTCCCTCTGATGGAGGAAGCGCATCCCCTTTTACAGAGGAAGGGGGTGGCTTTTATAAGGGCAAGGGTTTAGGATGTATATTCTACTTAGTCTTGTGGCTCACGTCTACCCAATCCTCCTCCATTCTGGTGAGTGCGAAGGAAGATAGGCGCCTACAATACTGTTGATGTCTCTGTAGAATGTCGGGTTGATTACAGAATGCTGCCCTGCGCAGGGTGTGGGCTGTAGTACTGTGGTTTTGACTTATTGGCCTCTCCCAGCCTTGCTCCGCACGCCTTCTGGTTCCTATGAGTCTTTGTCGGAGGGACGAGGGGTCAGGGTCCGGAGCGACGACGTGGTCAAGGCCTTCTGACTTGGCAGACCTGAGGGGTCAGGAAGTGGGTGCTGCTCCCTTGGGTCCATAGTATGATGACGGAATGTCCGTCGTGCGTGGAGATATTAAGTCCTTTTCTTGAGCGTAGCGGTTGTCGTATATCTTCGTCGGGTTGTGTGTCCCAGGGCTGAAGGCGATGCCTACAACTCTATAGGGCGAGGAGCACGCACCTGTACAACCTTTCGAGCTCTGCGGCGCCTGAAAGGGTCTAAAGCACCTGTCCTGTCATCCCCTGGCAGTACTTTTCCTGCCAGGGCGCAGGGTATGGTCCTTGGAGCCACGGTTGACCCGAACGTCTTGTCTTGCCCTATACTTATCATCTTAAGGGAATGGGGAGAAGTTGTCAGGGAGGATGAATCCAATCTTTAGATATGGAGCAGGGTGAGACTCGTTCCTTGCCGTCGGGCGAAACAGAGACCAATTCCTATCTCTCGGGTGAGACCGACCTCGCCCCTCCGGGGTCGGGCAAGGCGAAACCTATCCCTCAGCCCTCGAGCGAGACCGAGCCCGCCTTCAAGGCGTCGGGCGAGACAGAGTTTATCCCTTGGCCCTCGGGCGAGACCGAGCCTGTCCTAATGGCATCGGGTGAGGCAGAACCAAACTCCTGTTTACCCGAACAAGGGATGAAATGGCGCCCTTATGCGTCCAGAAGTTTTTCACGTTCGGTGGTTATTGGTTCCACCTTTTGGGGTACCCCGGTATTAGGTCCCCGACACTAATAGGTGAGGATAGGTCCTAATCCCACGCGAGGATCCGTAGATGAGGTTAGTTTCCATGCTCTACTCCTATCCAAGATAGAATTTTGGCAGCACCTCTCCGCTGTTCTTTAAATACACGTCCTGCTAGGGAGAGTGTATTCGGAGAACAAAAGAGAGATGATACCGAAACTCTGTCTCGGATCGGAGCAGACCATGGAAACTAACCCCACCTACGTATCCGCGGACTGTCAAAAAAACATGGACAATTCAAAACAGATACGGTTTTAGATATGGAAATATCTGTATATTTTCAACCGTATCTCTTTCAAACGGGAGACGCCTAACTGGGTTACGTGATATACGACCATGATACAGAAAGAGGGGTTATACCTAGGGTGACGGTGGAGTCAGATTAGCGGGCAGTGGTGAGGCGATGCGGTACAGGCAGACCCGCAGCGGCGAGAAAGGCGATCGGGGTCGCCGAGGTACTCCGGCTCCGCTCCGACGAGCTCTTCTCTGCAAAAAAAAGAAACATAAAACTGTCAATACAAAATTTCGGCAGCACCTCCCCTGCACGGTGATGTTTTCAAAACCTACAAGAAAACCAATGGCACGATGGTCGACATGTACATATATATGAACAGTACGATGGCCGACATGCATAAGATTATGTAAGGAACACCTAGCAACGCAATCAGGATAAGCAAGGATTAGGGATTGATTACAAATTCAGGATCTGTATCCCTTTACTAATATATTCCATAAGCTATATTAATTTATGACAAACATCAATCCATGCATCCACAATCTATCCATGCTAAACCTCAGATTTGCAACTATGCACCATAACCAGCGTCCACGAAGGCACCCTAACCAGGACATCTTAATCTATTCATGCATCCACATCCATCAGGCGGAGACGGCATAGGGGCTCACCACTGCAGAATGGCGACCGAGATGGCCGGATGCGGGTCGCTGCTGCTGCGGGGCTGCGCCGCACCCCGGCGGCGTTGCTGCGGCGCTGCTGCAGGAGCGCGCAAGGGCGAAGGCGCCGTTGCTTCGGTGGCCTCCTTCTCTTCCTCCTTCCTCCTCTCCTCCTCTCTTTCTCCTCCTCTCCTTCTCGTCGGCCTCTTCACGAAATCATGAAACTTCTTCGGAGATTCTTCGGTTTGCAAGCATCGTATGTCACAACTTGCGCGAAACCTTCTTAATTTTTTTTATCACAGCCTCCACATATATGATATCATGACATCTTGACAAGTTTTATGATTTTCGGACTTCGTTTGCTTTTTATAGAATTTAAAAATAACTCGATCGCAAGTTCGTGGTCATATTTCGTGAACAAGATGTTCGAAATTGGTGGTATGTTCCTGAATACGGCCTCACATTATACTAAATAACATTAATATCATTTTTTCATTTATTTTTTTTGTTATTCGAATGACTAGCTGTTATAATTTGAATTATCCAAGAAAATTCAATTAAATGAAATAAATTAAAAAAATATAGAAAAAGTCCGAGAAATGTGCCACATTGGAATATGGAGTATCAGGTATTGTATGAGGACTGCAGAAAAAGTTTGGAGGTCAAAAGTGAAAAAAATATGGTTTGTCGAGTGTCAAAAATGACACTCGGCAAAGGAGCCTCTTTGCCAAGTGTCAAGATAAGACACTCAACAAAGGATTAATGGCGCCTGCCGACCGTTAACGAAGGCGGACCTTTGCCAAGTGTTCTGGTTTGCCGAGTGCCGAGCCGTCCTGACACTCGGCAAACCACCCATTTGTCGAGTGTTGCAAACCACCTCTTTGTCGAGTGCCAATTATTTATCGAGTGCTTTCTCTTTGGTACTCGATAAACCGCCTCTTTATCGAATATCCGATAAAAAATACTCGACAAAATTTAGGACACTCGCAAAGAAGCCGTCCATTGATTCTGCAATGCATGCTCAGCTCCCGTGCACAGTGCTGCATGCCTGCATTTGGCCGGCTGCTGGGCGCTGAAAATGGCCAGTCCATGCTTTGTGTGTGTGTGGCTGCAGTGTTCAGGTACATCCCCTGGATCCACAACGTGGTGGCCGTGGACGAGGACGGGTACAACGGCTTCACGACGCCGCCAGGGTCGCGGACATACGTACAAGATCATGTACCGTATGAATGTGGGGTGAGCATTGAAGAAGGCCGAGCCTTCAACCTTCTTCCTGTAGTTCTGTACTTTTCTTCGATAAATGTTTAGTTAATTAGTTCTGTCAATGTTGATTAACGTTGTCCAAGTATAAAATCTGTTGACTGGCCTGCACTGTGAGACCCTCGTCTGGCCCGTCATGTGATCACGGACTGGCGTCCTATGCAGTATTGAAGCAGCACAGTCTCACGGTGGTCCCTCTCGCTCTGCTCGTCACCTCTGCCGCCGCTCAGCGCAGTATTGATTTCCTCGGACACCGTGCTCCCCGACCCCGAGCAACCATCCAGCAGACAGCTAGGAGTGCCGAGCGCACTACACTCTCATTGCCAGTCGATCTGCATTTCACTAGTTCCACACTGCCATTGGCCGGCCCATTGAGCCACCAGCAGGCGCGGGCATTTCTCCCCTCCTGGTTAGTGTAGTGAGTGCAGCGAGCCGACGAGTGCGTCCGTGAGGTGAGATACCGAAATGGCTCAGGGAAGAGGCAGTGCAAGCGCGGGGCGAGCCATCGGCGCCACGGCGTTCGCCGTTGCCTGCTGCTGCTGCGTCGTCATCGCCGACGCAGCCACCACCTACTACGTCGGGGACAGCAACGGCTGGTCCTTCAGCAGCCCCAGCTGGCCCAATGGCAAGCACTTCCGCGCCGGAGACACTCTCGGTACGTCTCCAGTAAAACCAGCACATTCTGCAATGCATGCTCAGCTCCCGTGCGCAGTGCTGCATTTGGCCGGCTTCTGGGCGCTGAAAATGGCCAGTCCATGCTTTGTGTGTGTGTGTGTGTGGCTGCAGTGTTCAGGTACATCCCCTGGATCCACAACGTGGTGGCCGTGGACGAGGACGGGTACAACGGCTGCACGACGCCGCCAGGGTCGCGGACCTACACGTCCGGCGCCGACAGCATCACGCTCACCAGGGGGAACAACTTCTTCATCTGCACCCGGTTCGGCCACTGCAACCTCGGCATGAAGCTCGTCGTCTATGCCGTGTGAGCGCCGTGGCGGCCATGATCTGTTAAAGCTAGCGACTAGTAGTATTTCGTTTGCCGTTTGCCTGCCTTCCATTAAAATCGGGGAGCCACTCGGGTGGTTTGGTGTGACTGTCTGTGTAATGTGTATTGTTGACGGACTGGGACACTGGGTGTGCTTGCTCAGTGCTCGGCTGCTTGCTCTTGGGTGAACTGATTTGTTTGATTTCTGCTATATTCATGTAGCCGTTGTTAATGGGCGCGTGTTTGAACATTTGCTTTCGTTTGAGATATGTAGCGGTCGAGGGCGAGCCACTACGTTTGATTTCTCTGCTTTCTTGCAGCTTGTTTATCTGAAAGGGCATTTGTGGTGGATAGCGAGGTTTCGGCTTATGCAGATCCATACTTTTTTGTGCGTGATAAAATCGGCTGCTACCACAAAAATTAAAACCAATTGCGGGTGCACGGACAAACTCGCTTGCATCCCTATTAGTAGGTACACTATTGGATCATTAGTTTTTTTAGGGATTAGGAGTATCGGGTAATTAGTCCATCCATGTAATCAACAGGACGTATAGAAATGCCAGCTGCCGTTACGGTCTTATGACCTCTATTTCGATACACTTGTTCAAAGTCTCCAAGTCTGAACATGGAAATATGGCATAAGACGAACCCGGACCACCCATCCAAGGGACTTTAGGTCCATTTCTATTTGCTAAACAAATCTCTGTACGAAGATCCTCGCGTCGAGTCTGGTTCAACTTGACCAAACTGGCTTCGATGTATCTTTGAAAACTTCATCTATGTGGCTGGATGAACTTGTCCTTCACTCTCACAAGATGCTAGTGTCGGCTGCCATTTTGAAATTGGATTTCAGGAAGGCCTTTCAACTCGGTTGGGTGGCAGGTCTAGACAAAATCTTAGAGTCAAAAGTGGATAAATCGAGGTAGTGGATTGGGATTGCACAACTCTATACTCTAGTCAAACTATGATCAAGTTGAATGGCGTCCCGAGCAAGTGGATACAATGCAAAAATAAAATTGGACACACCTTTTCTCTATTGTGGCGAGCCGGCTCCAACAGCTTATCTCGAAGGTGGCTTTCGAAGACGACCTCCAAGACCGCTCATCATCAACGAGCCCGTTCCTGTAAAGTTTTACAGTATGCGGATGGCACGATGGCACACTAATAGTTACTAAGGCCATCTCAAAGAGCGCGAGCAGATGTTGGACATGTTCTCAACAACAATCGTCCGGTTTTTGCTTGACTTATAAGCCGTACTTTTTCAGTCAACGAACAATATTTTTTTCTCTCACAACAAATCAGCCAACAGTACTTTCAGTTACTCTCACAACAAATCAGCCAACAGTACTTTCAGTTATGACTTATCAGTCAAGCGAACATGATAAATATGGCTCTACATCACACGTTCGTCCCTATGAGCATGTGCCATTCAAAAGATGTTTTCTCTTGTTGTTATCTTCGTATGCTAGGTTTCCACAAGCCGCACCCCGTGACTTTTAGCCCATGGTGTAAATCACTCTATCACGGGATGGCGGCAGAGGCTCCTCAACCGGCTAGAAGCAGCTCGTTAAATCCGTCTTGGCAAGCACTACCTCCTATGCCATGCCCTCCATCTCAGTGCCCCGAGGTACTATTGATGCATTGCAGTGTAGGTGTCATGCTTTTCTCTAGACAGTAAAGATACATGCAAGGGACGCCAATGAAAAGTGGCGTTGCAAGTGGTTTGCACCAGCGAGGACAAAGGTGCGGGATAGGCATTTGGCTTAAAAGCTTCAAAATGAGAGCCTCCTTTCAAAGACTTTCATATGGCTTCGCCAACATTCGAGCACCCTTGGCAGTGTTGGTTTCATAACAACTACGATTGACATAAAAATAAGGGAGAATGGTGTTCTTACCCCTGTCCAATAAGCTAATTGTGATTTTGCCCTTTCTTTTTCAACTTTGTGTTTTTACCCTTGTTATTTTGAATTGAATGGTCCGTTTACCCCTGCTTTTAACGCCCGTCAGATGGACATGGATTAAACGAATTAAAAAAATTCTAAATCAGAAAAACAAAGGCCATATGACCCTAGTGCCCCTTATCCTTATCTCATCTTCCCAAACGCAGGCGTCGTCGCTCACATCGGCTTGAGCGCGGCTTTTCCAGCGGCGGCGGCTGCAGAAGCACCAAGGGGAGGGGAGGCCACGACTCCAGGTTCGGGCGCAGGGAGGGGATGCTTCTAGGGCGCGGGGCTGCCTCCCGGTCGCGGCTCCAAGGTGCGGGCGCGGCGGCCGCCCGCGGGTCGGCGTGCGCACGCCCTGCCGCGGCTCACCGGCGACGTCCGCCTGCAGGTCTCGGCATCCGCCCGCAGGTCCCGGCGGCGCCCGGCCGCGGGTCGTCTTCTTCCTCTGGGGTGCCCGGCTTCGTGGCTGCAGGGGCGGGCGGAGCGGCATCAGGGCGGGCGGAGCGGGCGGCTCCTGTGCCTGGACTCTGATTTATATCCCGGGTTCTAATTTTGTTGCAGCTCGATGCTGAAATGCCCGCACTCTGCGCCGCCGAAGCCTCCGAGGGCTCGGTTCGCGAGGCTGAGCGCGGAGACAGAGGCCGCGGAGAAGGCACCGGCGAAGCCCAAGCCAAGGGTCCAGCGGATCTGTGCCCTGCGAGCATCCCCAATCCGTACCAAGGCTGCGAGGGTCGAATGTCCCAGCGAGAGGAAGAAGGCACTGACGACGCCGCGGAGCAAGGCCGTCCGGCCGAGGCCGGAGCTGTTCCACAGCGTGAAGCACCAGAAGGAGCCGTCCGCGGCTGCGGCCAGGAAGGGGACGGTCGTCAAGGCTCTGTTCACGAGCACGCCAAAGAAGGAGCCGGTCAAGACGCCGGCGGCAGACAAGGGCAAGGAGACGGTGTCCGAGGCCTGTTCCAAGCCGAGGAAGCTGAACTTGGCGTGCCGGGAGGTGCCGAGCAGGTACATGAATCAGCAGAAGAATCCGAAGGCTGCCAAGAAGGGCGAGGAGACGACGGTGGCCAAGAGCGAGAAGCGGGGGCAGGAATCCAAGATGAATGCCAAGAAGAAAATTTTAGTACGCTCAGTGAAGTGTGCTAATGCCGAATCTGATAGAAAGAACCGAAATGGTTGCAGCAGCACTGTTGCAGACGAGAACTCACTCGCAGAAACTGCTAGCTCCGAGCCTCCGATCAGGAAAGGAAGGTGGTGCTGCAGGAATTGAGAATTGAGGTGGATACATCGCGATCTGACAATTCCGATGACAATAAGGAGAATCTGTCGAGTGCTCCGACTGAAGAAGCATTGGACAGTTCACATTCTGAAAGTAAAAACAGACAGTTGGAGAACAATGAGAATGTTCCTCTGAAGGAGAATGTTGCTCTGAAGGTAACTATGACTGTGAACTGATGGTACTGAAAAAGAAATGGAGCTTTTTTCCTGCAGTTCGGGTGTGAACAACCTGCCATGCTGTTGTGGATCAAATGCAGGTGGCTAAATTGCAGAGCAAAGTGCATCAAGAGCAAGCAGGAAAGCTCAAGAAAACTACCAATCCTAGCCATTCAGGCTAAGGACTGATGTGAGTTTCTACACCCTCAGATTCTCATTGTACTGCAGGATTAGTTACTACCAATCCCAGAGAAAAGGCAGCCGGTCACTGAGAATAACTCCATGGCAGTACTCAAGGATTCGAATAGAGGAGTGACGGTAAGTTCATCAGCTTCTAGACGCCCAGCATTTTCAAGTTTCAACAGCCAGGTCGCTGACTGCTCTGTATGTTTGCAATACAATGCAGCAAATGGACAAACACACCCATGGCAAGGGACGAGACAAGCCGACCTGCGGCAAGAAACAGGTGAGCATTGATGCTGCCAAACATTTCAACTCGAATTCAAACAAGTACTGGAGTTTTCATGCTGATCTGTGCTTACCATATTGTTCAGAAGAAACAAAGCACCCAGATTGTTCAGAAGAAGCAAGTACTGGAGTTTTCATCTCTAGTCAGTCTTCACGCGCCTACATGCTGAGCATGGGAGAAGGCGGCAGCGTCCAGGGCTATGCGACGCTGGACACACAGAAACACGGCGGAGTCTAGTCCACTGTCTACATATGAATATGAATCGATCTCTGTAGCATCTTATGTAATCTCCTATCCCAGCATTATGAACCTTTTGGTCCTAAAATTTTGAATATTTATCAATATTAAATCTGAGTTTAAATAATTGCAAGTTGTGCCAAATATGTTTGACCAAATTTAATCAATTGTCAGCATACAATAAAAAAGTCTAATTTCAAATCAGGGTAAAATCACAATTAGGCATAACAAACAGGGACAAAATCGCATGGGCATTTATGTCCTTTTGTACAAAATTTAACACCGTTAGGGGTGGATGACGGAGCAGGGGCAAACTGGTGCTTCGTGAATGGCACAGTAGGGGTAAATTCACAAAGTCAAAAAAATAGGGGCAAAATCACAATTTCGATACAAAACAAGGGTACAAACGCAAGAGCCCCTAAAAATAACCTCGGTGACAGTCATTATAGGCTCATGGCTATACGTCAATGTAGAAGCCGCTCATCTTAAAGAGAGAAATATTTTAGGAAAAATCACTTATATCTCATTCTTTTTAGCCAAGAGTTGGTTTCTCTTTATTCTAGTTCTAATTTCAAGAACTATCAGACTAGTCAAATGGTGTTATGAAGTGATTTTGATTCGCAGAGAAACAATTAGAGAAAAACTAGATGTAAAATGTTTTAAAGAAGGATCAATGTTCCTACCAAATGTACCCTTAAGTGATCTGGCTTATAAACATTTGGGTAGATGTATGTGCTCAATACAGTTGTGAATTACTTTTATCGAAAGAGAGGCGAGAGGGAACGTGTTTTTTTTTTTTTTTATGTGTATAGCTATGCTCGTTTTACCGAAAAGCCATGGCTGAAAAAAAAAATCGTTGGTCGCCTAAAATACGACGGGCCGGTAAGACGAGGAACAGCCGATTCATCGCTGATCCCCCCGGATACATACCGCCGGCCCGCCGCCGCCTCCGCTCGAAGACTCGAGCACCTGGTCTGCTCGCCCGGCCCCCTCCCCCGCGCGCGATTGTCTTCGCCGACGACCGTAAGCCGCCTCATCGCCGGGGAGGTCTCTCTGACTCCTCTCTAGCCCAATACACAAAACAATTTTCTCTCCTAACCCCAGATTCGGTTTTTCCTCCAGGCCGCACAAAGATCCGTGGTGAGGAAAGCACTAGGACGTGCAGTATAATTGTGAATCGCCGGAAAAACATCCGTTGGCGGCGGCATGAATAAGCGGCCCCGCGACGACCACTCTTCCTCCTTCGCCTCCGCGCCCAAGCGCCAGTACGGCGCAGGTACTCCCTCGCCGCCTCGTCCCTAAAGATGGCAACGGGGAATTCCCCGTCGGAGGTTGCCTCCCCATCCCCGTCCCCGCGGGGAGACAAAATCCCCGTCCCCGTCCCCGCCAAAGCTCACGGGGACGATTTCTCCCCCATCCCTGCCCCCGCGAGGGGAAAAATCCCCGTCGGGGATCCCCGTCCCCGCATTTGTTCATCACTATTCAGGTTAATTCATCATCATTCACATGAGTTCATCGACACAATATTAGAGTACACCACGAATCACAATCCAAAAATAGCTAAATAGCAAGAAGCAGGATATTAATCATCACAAAGGTGTAGAACTAGGGTTATTGCTGTTATATATACTCAGAAGACATTGGGCCTTCGTGGGCTGGTTGGGCCATCAGGAAAGAGAGCAAAGCCTGTATATAAACGGGGCGGGGATGCGGGTATCGGGGACGGGGAATGCTCCCCCAGACCCGTCCCCGCCAAACCCGACGGGGGACGTTTTCTCCCCGTTTAGATCCCCGTGGGGGCATATTTGACTCCATCCCCGTCCCCTAATAGGGGAATTCCCCGCGGGGAATCGGGGATCGGGTCCCCGTTGCCATCTTTACTCGTCCCCCTTCCCCTCTTGCTCACCAGCCGCCCCGGCCGGCGTCGGGGCGAGGCTAGCTGCCGCAGTCGGGTTGGATGGCTAACTAGGGTTTGGGGCTTGGGTGGCAGGCGGAGGGTATGGCGCGCAGCAGGGGTACTCGGAGGAGCGGAGCAGCGCGCGGCGGGTGGCCGACCACTACAGCGCACGGTCCAACCAGACCCTCGAGGAACGCGAGAACAGCCCCATCATCCACCTCAAGAAGCTCAACAACTGAGTGGGTCTCAATTCAGTTTACCACGCCTACCCGGCCATCCCTGGATTCTTGATAAAATGGGGAACCCGTGATGTTTGATACATCCTGCCAGTGACCACGCTGACCGAGTAACTGTTCAATCTGTGTGTTTGGGCAGATCAAGAGTGTTTTAATCCAGCTGTATGCACACCCGGGCGACTGTGTTCTTGATCTTGCTTGCGGGAAGGTTAGTGGCATGTTGCGGTTGCTTTGTATAGTAGAAAGAGCAACGGTTCCTGGGCTTGAAGGTAGCGTTAACCATTAAGCTATGCTTATTTGTTTGTAATAGGGAGGTGATTTGATAAAGTGGGATAAAGCCAAGGTTGGCTACTATGTAGGGGTTGATATTGCTCAAGGCTCGGTTAGTTTCCTGTCACATGAAACATTTATTCTATGTGTACATTTGTACGAGTACACCAGAAGTTGTTATGTATTAGCTGTATATTTAGCTTCGGCATTTTGAATTGTTATCATTGATGCCTTATGAATTCTCAGTATGAACTAATCAATTGAACACTTTATGTTGTAATATCATCTGATGTGCAATATATTTTCTGTTTCTGCATCACTTTTGAGCATGGACATATAATGGCCTTACACTTTCTGACTTTCAGATAAAAGATTGCATGACTCGCTACAATGGTGACACAGATCAACAAAGAAGGAAAAAGTTCAGTTTCCCGGCACGGCTTATTTGTACTGATTGCTATGAGGTAAAGAGATGGAAGCTACTTGATTAGCCATGACTAACTTGATGGTTCGCAAACCCACTAATAGAATGAACATGTCAGGCTGTTTCGAACCATTGTTATTTTCTGTAATTATGTCAGAATGTCAGATCATATGCTAGCATGGCACCTTGCATAGAGCACTCCTGGATTTATTCATGCTCTATTGAAAAGATGATAGTATATTGTTTTATCCTTCATATCACTAAGCAGAATATAGTGCACCTCATAGTTCATTGCCTGTGAAAATATCACATGCTTATCAGGGGCGGATCTACTGTAGGTGCATGGGAGTACAGCTGTACCCCTTACCACAAAAAATACCAAGTGTATCTCATAGTAAAGTGCATGTAGACATAACATGTCAAATATGAAGCCTAAGTGCCCAAATGAAAGAAAAACAACCCACCATGCATTACTTGTTCAGATGAAAATGAGGAATGAATTGCAAGACTGATCAATTTCTTTTCTTTCTTCCTTAGGCTCGGTTGGATGAATATTTATATGAGGATGCTCCGTTTGATATGTAGCTGTCAGGTGAGTCGTCTTGCCTTGTACTTCTAGCCCTCGAGCTTTCACTGGTCCACTGCTATTGTTGTGTGGGTCCAACTGTATCCTTCTTGTTAGTGCAGCTTTGTATTTGTTGAACCTTCTCTAAATCTGAATGGTCATGAATGCAGTCATGGTAGACAGTTATCATGTAAAGTTGTAAAAATCTTCCGTAACAAGGTGGTTAAACATTTAGTATCATTGCTTTGCACAAGAAAAGAAATGCAACTCTGATGTTCCTAAAACAAAATGTGACTAGGATGTCTAAAATGCCCTAATGCATCATCAAGTCTTCTAAACTTTTAAGTAGTAGTTACTAAGGAGTAAAGTTGTAAAAATCTTTCCTGATGTCAGAACAAGGGATTCTATTTGTTCATACGTGCTCCATTTTCAATCACTCTCTGTATATTTCAGTTTGCTTTACATTATTCATGGTCAACTGAAGCACGCGCTAGACAAGCCATGGCAAATGTGTCTGCATTACTTCGTCCTGGAGGCATTTTTATTGGGACAATGCCTGATGCCAATGTCATTATCAAAAGGCTTCGAGAATGTATGTTGCTGTAAACAACCATTGTCATCTTATATTGGTTAACTTTGTCACTGTATTTGCTGGAAGCTGTGTGACAAGTATATAAACTCTTCTGCTATGGTCAGCTGAAGGGTTGGAATTTGGAAACAGTGTTTACTGGATTAGCTTTGGCGAGGAGTACGCTGAAAAGGTAAATTTTGGTAAAATATTTATAATATTTTCTCTTTTTTCTAGTATAGTAACTGATCCATTTGTTTTTTTGATGATGGTGTAGAAATTCCCTGCATCCAGACCCTTTGGTATCAAGTACAAGTTTCACTAGGTAACAGTGGGAATAGTTTTTCGTTAATATAGGCCTCATATTTCTTTTAGTTCAACATGCTTCTAAGGATCATTGATCTTGGTACTAATTTCTGAATAGTCTTTTGGACTTAAATATCTATAGCCTAGTTTGGGTATGTACTCAAGTAGTTTCTGTTGTCTCAAATTAGTAGTTCCCCAGATTGGCTTCCCTTGGAGTTTCTTTTAAAGGGCGTACCCAGTGCAGAGAGCTCCCGCTCTGTGCGGGGTCTGGGGAAGGGTGTCAGTGGCAAGCCTTACCCTCGCCTGTGCAATGCGAGGAGACCGCGACTCGAACCCGGGACCTTCCGGTCACAGGCGGTAAGACTCTACCGCTTGCACCAGGCCCGCCCTTCTTGGAGTTTCTTTTGTATTTATAAATTCTGAAAGAAAAAAAAAGTGCAGAATGAAATTTTTCTGTGACATGCAGGATGCTGTTGATTGCCCAGAATGGGTTGTTCCATTCCATCTCTTCAAATTATTGGCAGAGGAGGTATTGGGGGTTCTCTTGCTTCAACAGTCTTCTGTGCAGTCTATACCTCAACAACGCTTGTTACATATTGTCCAATGTTTTGCAGTATGATCTCGAGCTGGTTCTGATGAAGAACTTCCATGAATTTGTACACGAGTACTTGCAAAAACCAGAGTTTACCGAGCTGATGCGGAAGCTGGGTGCCCTTGGTGATGGAAGGCTGGACCAAAGTAATGTCCCTGCCAACCTTATAGATAGATTTTCTACCCCTGAATGCAGCTTACCCCCACCTCAAATCTATAACACGTAAAATGCAGGTACACTGTCGCAAGATGAGTGGGAGGTTTCCTACCTCTATCTCGCATTTGTCCTGCGGAAGGTATTGCGCAAGCAGCGCAACACACGTGTTTTTGATTCTGTTAGCATCAGAACTGCATGCCAGTTTTTTTTTGCTAACACGTTCTACATTCACAGCGAGGGCAACCGCCTACCCAACGAAGAGCCAACAACGCAGAGGGAAGATGTTCCTCACCGAGGGTGACATCGAAGTTCTCGGGATATAAGCATGAGTGTACCCTAGGAGATTTCGCCCTAGCAGAGCTTGCTAACAGCTTACCGATTATATGCTCACCTGTCATTTGTTTCTCCAATCTGTATCTTCTGTATAGCTTCACGTGTACTTTCTGAACTTCTTTTTGTATTGACAATGTCAATATTTAAGGATCAGTAGACTGGCATCACGCATGACGTATGTAGCTAATCTCTAACGTTGACTAGCAATTCGTTCTATCTTTTTGTTCAAGAAAAACGATTCTTTTCTGCGCAACAGCTAATCTCTAACGTTGACTAGCAATTCGTCAAGTCTCTAGTTCCTGGCAGCGGAATAGAGTAAAGCGGCCCTGCTGGGTCAAAGCTTTCTTGGGCCGGAGGGCAAGTTTAGATTCTAGAACCGCCCCTATAAGATGTGTCTATCCACTATGAGCAAGTCTTCAGACCATAGCCTTCAGCCGCCCTCCATCCTCGTTCCCGATCTCCATTTCCAATAGAAGAGGGAGAAACCGAGCCGGCAGACATGGCGGTGTCAATCGAGCTCACCAAGGAGTACGGCTACGTCGTGCTCGTGCTGGTGGCCTATGCCTTCCTCAACTTCTGGATGAGTTTCCAGGTCGGCAAGGCCCGCAAGAAGTAAGCCCTCCGAAACCTGAATCGCTCGTCGCCATTGGTGCTTTTGTTCGCCTCCGCCCATTTCGTCAACGGATATTCGATGGTTTCCGCGGTGTTTCTTCTCTAGGTACAAGGTGTTCTACCCCACCATGTACGCCATCGAGTCGGAGAACAAGGACGCCAAGCTCTTCAACTGCGTGCAGGTGCGCCCAAGATTCTGCCATCCTCTCCCCGTGTGATTAATTGCTCGTGACTTGTGAGGGGATGATTTATTGGGAGGGAGGGAGAGGACGAGTGTCATCTAAATTCCTGCTGGTTCTTGTGTTGTTTTGAGTGCAGAGGGGGCACCAGAACTCTCTGGAGATGATGCCCACGTTCTTCGTCATGCTGCTGCTGGGCGGCCTGCAGCACCCGACCATCGCCGCCGGGCTGGGCGTCCTCTACGTCGTCGCGAGGTTCTTCTACTTCAAGGGATACGCCACCGGCGTTCCGGACAACCGTCTCAAGATTGGGTAAGTTTGCTTCCGTAGTGTGGCTTGCGTCAGATGCAGAAGATGCTGATAAAATGATGAAATCTCCACGCACTTGCAGCAAAACATAAATCATATAAGGGAGAATTAACAGAGTTTAACTTGATTTCTATGTTTCTGTTTGTTATGAAATATTTATCACTCTCCAACTCTCCATGAAAATGTAGAGTGGTAGTCGTATACTCGTACAAGTGATCCCCACCAATTTGTAATAAATTCTCCACATCTTTAAAAGCGAGCCACGTTATCACAGATTTTTTTTTAATCTGCTTTATTTATGTGGTTCGAAGCTTCTGCTATATTCTATGGTTTCCTGAGTGCTGGTAGTGGGTAGGCCGTAGGTAGCCAGTGCTCGGTTGTAGGTTCGGCAACAGTAGTCAAGGATAGCGTAGCCCCGTTAAGGTTTATGAAGTGCATTTGTTGGTGCTGTGGTGCATTTCTAAGGGATGAAGCCGATTATTTTACTTTAACTAAAAAAAATGTAGGTGTCAAGTGACTGTTGAAATGGTGCATGCTTTTTAGAAATTTGAAATGAGCGTTTGTGCTGAATTTCTGCACCATGGCGACCTTTTTTTTTCCTGAGGCCCTAGCTGCTTGTCTGGTCAAACTGTCCAGCTTCTCAATGTTCACACAAGTCATTGCTGTGGACTGAGACTTTGGCCGGTTACACCGGTAGATGAATTGCAATTCACATGTTTGGATCACAGCTGATTTGCTATGGTTTCAGTCAACTGCTGTTCAGTATGGTTGGTAGGAATGACAATTTTTTTTTAGGAAACTGGAGGGGTTTGCACCCCTACAGAAATTTATTGAAATAGTGCATAAAAAAGTTTACAGAGATTAATACTAGTAGGGGTTTGTTCTGATCCTAACCACTTTTGATTTAGAATAATTATTGCGCACTTGCACTTTTGATTTAGAATAGCCTTAAGTGTTTGTTGAATTTATTGCGCACTTGCACTTCCAAGTTGTTCACTTTGCTTTTGTGCTCGTATCAGTATTCTTAGGATCATTTGACTCTGTAGCTACACCATCAGCTACCTTCCGCACAACTTTGTCCAAATTTTTTAGTGTTCAAATAATTAACTACCATTAGCATAGACCTTGGTTGGTAGGTCTGGTTTGTTCACACTGGTCTATGTTATGGTAGTCCCTTGCTCTGGAGTATTAATTTCATCATTTGTAGCTAACATACCGCTTACTTTCTGCCTAGTGTCAAAGACCTTGATTGTTAAGTTTTGCTCACAATTTTCTGTGGAGTCAGCCGTGGTTAGGCATTGCAAAAATAATTAACTACCATTAGCGTAGACCTTGGTTGGCATGTCTGGTTTGTTCACACAGGTCTATGTTATGGTAGTCCCTTGCTCTGGACTATTAATTTCATCATTTGTAGCTAACACACCGCTTACTTTCTGCCCAGTGTCAAAGACCTTGATTGTTAAGTTTTGCTCACAATTTTCTGTGGAGTCGCCATGGTTAGGCATTGCAAATTCTAATTCCACCTGGCTGCCTTTATTAGCGACTATCACGACGCCCTCTGATATGGACAGCATGAAGGATCACTTAAACGAGATTGTTACCTAAAGTTGTAGCAAATGACATCTGTTAGATCAAAGCTCACATTGTTGCTAGTAATTCATGCCATCTATTATTAGTAGTGGTTACAAGTTCTTACTTGATTGAGCTGCTTGCTGTGCGTGCTG
The DNA here is from genome assembly GCF_019320115.1 of Miscanthus floridulus. NCBI lineage: Eukaryota > Viridiplantae > Streptophyta > Magnoliopsida > Poales > Poaceae > Miscanthus > Miscanthus floridulus. The sequence goes on from NC_089581.1 coordinate 23,332,651, forward strand.
CAGGAGGCTCAACTTCTTGGCGGTGTTTGGGCTGATCATCTGCACGGCATCTTTCGGCATCAACTTGGTCATCAGGGAGACACTCTAAACTTCAGGTTTACGTGTGAGCTGCAGACTGGATTAATGGGACAAGTTACTTGAGGCCTGAGCAACTTTGTGTGACATGAGCCAGTTGGGTTTGCATAGTTGTATGCTCGTTTCTTTCTCTCTCTCTCTGTGTGTGTGTGTGTGTGTGTGTGTTGATTAGCAAAGTAGTTTCACTTTGGACTGTGCCTGAATAAGAGGAGACAGATGGCTTGAAGCATGAATCTTGCAGTTCTGGCTGCTTGTCACTCTCTGGTTTCGTTGTAGATGAGATGGTTGTTGATGGTTTGTGTTTGAGGCATGATCCTTAACTTTTACCAATCTAAAACCGGCGTGCATCAGCATCGGCCGTTTTTCCAGCCAGCCGAACACAGCCTATGTGGAGTCGACGAAAACGCTCCGACAGGAGGAAGCCGACGCCCGCGTCGCCCTCCGCACGGGCGGCTCGGGCGAAACACTCCGCCGCCGCCCCAACTCCATCCCCTCCCTTCTCCTCGCCGCTGCTAGAGGGTGCTGCCGCCAGGATGCCCGCGCGGCCCCCTAGGACGGCGGCGGCGAGGCTCTTCGCGAAGGCAGGTCGCAAGCTCTCCGTGCGGGGAATGAGCCCGGTGGCCAGGCGCTTCTCTTCTCCTCCTCCGGCAAACTCCGACGGCCAGAGAGCGGATCCGGCCTCCTCGTGCCCGGATCCGCCGTTTCCCTAACCGGATCCATGCGTGTGGTTGCCAGGTGCTCCTCTTCCCCGCGCAGCGGCCTACCGGGCCGGCCTTCACGTGTCAGCGGCGGCCGGGCTCGCGTTCGCCTGCGTTCAGGTGGAGGCTGGCGAGCCTCTGCCTGGGCGGCGGTGCGGACCCTGCGTCCCCAACATTAGCATGACGACGACAACACCGACGGCGACGCCCTTCCTCTCCCCTTCGTATCCGGCGGTCGGCGGCCGGATCTGGCCGTCCCAGCTCGGATCCGCTGCGCCTTCCACTGGATCCGCCCCTCTCCGACCCCGCACCTCGACTGGGGGCCGGGGACCGTGGCTGTCCGTCGCGCGGTCCTGACCTGCAGCCGTGACGGTCATGGCGTCTACGATAGTGCTGCTGTGCTGGTCACGCCTCCCGCGGCATCGACGGTCAGTTTTTTGGGATGGTCATGCAGTGGAGCGAGGCGCGCAGTTTGGCCGCGGGCTTGCCAGCGGTGAGGCAGCGCGTCCTTCGCTCTCTTTTGCAGGGACAACAGCGGCGTAGTGCGCATAGTTTGGCCACGGGCTTGCTGGCGGCGGGGCTGCGTGCCCGTGGCTGTCTTGCCGGTGCACGCCTACCACCGTTGCAGGCGAGTCCGAGAAAGGCTCCACATGGTGTGTCGGCGGCCGGCAAAGGCTGGCCGGTGCGCGCCTCCCACTGTCGCGGGCGAGTCCGAGAACGGCTCCGCGTGGTGTGGCGGTGACCGGCAACCCCCTCTATCTTGGTGTGATCGCTTGCCAGTGCGCGCCTCCCACTTTCGCGGGCGAGTCCGATAACGGCTCTGCGAGGTGTGGTGACGGCTGGCAAGCACCCCGGCCCCCTCCTCCGTCCAGGTGTGGACGCAGCCGGTGCGTGCCTCCCATTGTCGCGGGCGAGTCCGGCTTTGGCTCCGTGAGGTGTGGAGGCAACCGGCCTCACCCCTCCCTCCGCGTCCATGCCGGCGTGCGTCTCACCGCCTTTTGGGCGAGTCAACGGGATTACTTGAAAGGCTCTAGGCAAAAGCCTAGCTCAGATGGATCTGAGCCAGTGACGAGATCTCCTTCCTGAAGGCATCATTGAAGAACCTCAGCTCTTGCTGCAGTCTCCTGGTTCGACCCACTCAACACTGGCACATGACTCGGGCGAAAGCCCTGCCAAGCTTCTTGGTTGACGATGACTACGTTGCGGCGTTGTTCACCTCCTTGGAGGCATCGTCGTAGAGTTCATGTGAATCGGTGGTGGTAGCGCTGTGTTGTTGTATGTGGTTCTGCCACTTCTCGCCCTAATGCTGGGGCAATCCTTCGATGTTGTTTTTCCTCCTTAAAAAAACTATATCTATAAATTATGAGGACGTTCAGAGCCTTTTCAATCAAATAAATCAGGTGGGGAACACCTCCCCCCCATTGACCGTCAAAAAAAACACAGCCTATGTTTATCCACTGTATGCGAGGTATTGGCTAGTAACAGTTCTGCATTGACTGCACAGCAACCCTAATCGGCTGGTAACAATTCTTGGACTTCTTTAGGGCAGTCCCAATAAAAAAACTAGTAGTTTCTATAACGTAGGATACTGTAACAGAACCGACCAAATCATAAGAACGTAAGTACAAAAACAATCACCGAAGCGATCAAATTTCTGTACTTAAGCTCCCATAATCCCGGTAGTCCGGAAATCACGAAGGATTTCAACCAACTCTCGACATACAAACCAAGATCGTAGTGATTCAACACAACACATCATCTGTTACAACATTTCATAATAAGCATTCGGATACATCCATCAGAGTTTTAAATAGAATATTACAAACTAAGTTTGAGTGTGCGGAAGCAACATAGTTTGGTACAAAATATCATAGTTTTCAATTACATTGCCAAGTCTGAGTCATGTCCCACAAAAGCATTATCAGGTACGAGAACTAGTAGAGACCGCGCCCAACGGTCTAGTCTTCATCCCTAGCCGGGAGAAGGCAGTACTTGCAGCAACCAAAGTAGAACTGGTCATCTGCAACAGGTGGGAGATAAACCCTGAGTACGAGAAGGTACTCAGCTAGACTTACCCGTCAAAACCAGAAATAAAAGACACCAAGGATCATGCAAGGCTTTTCAGGTGGGCTAGCTTGACACAGTTGCATAAAAGAGCTTATGATTATAGTAACCAATTTAAACTTAGCATCAAGCTTATCATTATTTACCTGTCCACTAGATTAGCACTTGTACTAGAGCACTCACTTATTGGGAGCAAACAATATTAACCATAGCAAGTATAATAAGGCTGTCATCATCATATCATTATTTCCGAACCATTATGTTATTTAGTGTATCTACATTGGAGATAAGCCCGTCAAGTTCTCACTAACAGGGAGAGACGGTGACTCGAATCGAATTACAACTCAGCTGAGGGGGTATTCCTAACTCTCACCCTGGCATACTTAGCAAGGGTAGCCGTGGGTTACCTTTGGTACAACTCAGGAACCAAATTCGCGGGTTCGATCAGCGCCAGCGCTCTTAGGGATTACCCTTCTGCTAGGACGATCAGGACTTTTAAATCACCTACCCTTGGGCTCACGCCTACACCTCCCTTCCGAGGCGTACTTTATACTTATTGACTCCCAGCCTGAATTGAGCTACTCGGCTTCGCGGTCGGTCGTCGGACACGGCCAACTAAGAGAGAGGCATGCGTTCAACATGAACAAGAAAGGCTCCAAGAATCAGTCCTTAAGCGACACAGACGGAGTCACTGCAAATCGGCAAGCCTCCGCCCGGTCTTCATTTCAAATTAAGACTGGTTCTTTTCTACGATAGCAAATATAGCCAACCGTGCCACATATATCTTCCTATGTCTCACAGGTGATAGGAAATCACCTGACTTCTACCGTGTTAAAGCAGGGCTAAGCACTACATGAGCCTGAGCTACATAGGATTCAGGGTAATAATATCTGGACAAGGAATGGGTAACCAATGCAGCAAGTGTTTGCATCCAACACCTAAAGTTAATGCAACAATATATGTAATAATAATACTGTAACTGCAGTTCGAAAATTAGGAGGCTTAATATGCTCTGGGGCTTGCCTTTCACAAAGTTGCAAGGACGGTGGTCCGGGCACTCAACGGCGACCTCGTCTGGCACTTCTCCTGAAGGCTGCTCCTCCTGAATCTCCGGTGTCGGCTGCTGCTGCTCGCTTGGTTCCTCGAATTCCAGCAAGGTTACTCCTTCTGGTACACCTATTGCATGCCGATGCAAAAGATAAATACCATGGATGCATAAGGAATGACATGATGCTCAATGATGAATGAATCACAGTAAGTGTTTACCGAAAGCATCACTGGACACTCGTTTATCAAGTACAATAGCTCTATTCAAATCACTTTAAGCATGTATCTAACTTAACTTAAAGAACAAGGTCAACTTACCTAACTTGCATAACCTAAGATAAAGATGCTCATCTTCGATTAAAGGCCTAACACCTAGGAACATTACCACAATTTAGAAATAGTAAAGGTATACATAATTTAATATTTAAAGTTTCATATGCATACAAGTAGTCCCTTAATTCAATCACAACTAAAGTTTTACAATTCCAAATGACTTGTATGAGGACATTCTGAAAAGCTTATGAAATTCTCTACAATTCAATTATAAACAGCAAAGCACGATTCTTGTGTTAACCAAATCCATTTCCAGTAAACCTAGAATCCGTTCCAGAAATAACAGGGTTACTAGCTTAATTATTTAATGATGATGCAAAAGCATAATTTGACCAAGCCAAGTTTACCAACTTGTTTTTCATACCTAAGAAACATCAGAAATTATAGTACCAACTTCTAAACAAATTATTTAATATCCTTTTCTAATTTATTTAGTTAATTAGGTGATTTAAGCAATATATAGTAAAACTATTCATAAAAATCTACAAAAATTACAGTAACTATCTCATGCTTCACATAGGCCGCCATAAAAATTTCAAAGCCATTGAGAAATAAGAACTTGCTGTATCCAAAATAACAGGTGGCATGCCTATTTTTAGCATAATTAGGAAACCCTAATGAAAAATGTGAAGCAACAGATTTCACATTTTTCCTAGCATCATTATAGCATAAGAACCTTACTCACCAAATTTTACCTATACTAGATCTATAGAAAAATTATGAAAATTCACACAAGATCCATCCGTTGATAAAAAGAAATTCTATAACTCAAAAACTATACATGCACTAGCTCTGAAATTTTAATCAGAGATTCTACTAAGCAATAATAGATTACCCACAAAATTTCATAATTTTTGGACCACAGAAACTCAAGATAAAATTCAAACAAGTTTGCATGTATCCAAAAACATATTTCAAAGTCCTATTTAATTTATCCAGAATTTCTAAAACATGTGCTCATATAATATTTTTATTAAATACTAGACAATACTAGGAACTCAACAAAATTAGAACCATAACATTTGGATCTATATACTAGGAAATACATAATTTTGAATATCAACACAAATATGTGAAATAACAAAGCAAAACAAAATAAGGAAACAAGTCACAGCCACTGTTGGGCCAGCCCAAAGGAACAGCGGCCCGTGAAGCGCATTGGCGTGGCCCAAGACGCGGCGCAGCCCAGCTAGGCTCTCGCCTGAGCCTCGATGGCTGATAGCTGGGACCCGCGCGTCAGGGAGAGAAACAGGGGAGGCGGCCTCGGCGACGGTGGAACTCGCCGATGGTGAATCCTTCGGCGAATTGGACAGCACCGGCGTGCTCCCTAAGTTCCCACGCGTCGATTGTCCCACAAATCCAAAGCTCTAGCGGTCCTAAGTGCTCCGGCCACGGAGCTCGGCGACTCGGCCATGGCGCACGGCGGCGCTCGGCCGTGTCCCGACGTGGCTGGACCGGCATTGGTGGTAGTCTTTACACTCAAGCATCTACACGTGATGGAGAAGACTAAACGTGAGCTAAGAGAGGAGGAGGGGAATGGTGTCATGCTAGCCACGGTGAGGTCACTGGCGCGGCCATGACGGCAATGGCACGGCGGTGCGTGGAGCCGGCAAGGCTGCTTACCTAGGGTTCATACGACTCAGAGAAGATGTAGACGAGATCCGTGGGAGGCTAGCGGAGCACTGAGCGAGATGGTGTTGGGCGAGGCGCAGCGGCGAGCGCTTGCGACCTCAGTGGAGCAACAGGCGACGGCGGTGGCTTCTCAGCGGCTCAGACGCGCGTGGGTGGAGCGAATGGAGCAGGGTCGAAGCCGGGGTGAGCGCGGGCGTGATGAGGAGCGTCGAGACCCAACATGGCCTGAGCGGGTAGCACAATGGCGATGCGCGGCGCCACGCGGCGGATGACCTCTACTGCCGGTCGGCCATGACCGACTGAACATTTCAGAAACGTTGCGATTCAGTTATCCAACGACCGACTGACAGAGCAGGTTTGACGATGATTAACTCCTAATCCGTGACGATCTGGTTCCTGGTGTAGTTAACAAAATTAAAGATCCAAGTGAGTACAACAATTTGTTAATTGGAGCTTGGACTAATTCGGTTAGGATTGGGAGATACAAGCCTCCAAACAGGGATACTCGAAACTAAAATTCTCCAAAAGACTTAGAAAAATTCTAAGTGTGAATCCAGCCTGGAAATCTAACTTGTGGGTCATGTTTGACCATGTTCCACATATTTTCATGAGTTGGCCATAAAACAACTTTTGTTCCTTGATAAATTAGCTACAACTTTGGTAAAGAGTGCATAGCCATGCAAAGTCTCTAAGCTAGTCTTTTGAATCAGTCAAACAGTGACACACCAAGGGTCAATTCTAGTCAAACCTTCACTTGAGGGCATTTTGGTCATTTTGATCTACATGAACAATGTCCCAACAAGTAACCTAAGTATAGTTAAGGTGTAATAGACCATAATCAACCACTTTTACAAAATTGTTATACCATTTCTAAAGATCACATGTGATAAAGCAATTAAAACAAGCAATTCATTCATATGTTTCACTTCCATGTTTCACATGTTTCATGACCTTGTGGTTATTTTATACTTGTCATATTACTACCATGTTGCCATGTTTCAAGGTATGAGAAACTCAGGTTGCATTCACATGTTACACCATTACTATTCACAACACTCAAGTATGAAACATACACAATTGGAAAATATTGCATATGCATGTTTCAGTAATCAAAGGCATGATGAGATAGATGATGCACATGTTTATGAAATGAAATGCAATTAGTGAAAGCCAAACACCTAGGGTGTTACAGCCTTTCCCCCTTAGAAAAATCTTGTCCCGAGATTTGGAAAGCGTACCAATCAGTATAGAAAGCCAGATAGTTTTCCTTTAAATAATCTTCCCGCTCCCAAGTTGCATCCCGTTCGCTATGATTACTCCAAACTACCTTGTATAACTTAACCACTCGTGTATGAGTCACTCTTTCTTGAGTATCTAGAACTTGCACGGGCTTTTCCTCATAAGAAAGATCAGATTTCAAGTTGACTTTCCTTGTTGCTATTCTTTCCTCGGGAATACGAAGACACTTCTTTAGCTGGGACACATGGAATACTGGGAATATAGCTCCCATCTCATGTGGTAGATCGAGCTTATATGCTACTCTTCCAGTTTTCTCGATAATGCGGTAGGGTCCAACATATCGAGGCTCAAGCTTCCTTTTAATTCCAAAGCGCTTGACTCCTTTCATAGGAGATACCTTTAGATAAACATGATCACCTACTTCAAACTCAATAGGTTTTCTTCTCTTGTCAGCATAGCTCTTTTGTCTGGCCTATGTGGTAGTCATATTCTTCTATATAGTTCGGACTTGCTCTTCGGCTTCTTTTACAAAATCAATACCATAGAATCTTCTTTCTCCAGGTTCCACCTAGTTCAAAGGAGTTCTATGTAACACCCTAGGTGTTTGGCTTCCACTAATTGCATTTCATTCATAAGCATGTGCATTATCTATATCATCATGTCATTATCATTGAAACATACATATGCAACATTTGAAATTGTATGTGTTTCGTACTTGAGTGCTTATGAATGATAGTAGTGCAACTTGAGAATGCAACATGAAATTCTTATACTTGGAAACATGGCAACATGGTAGAAAGATGACAAGTGTAGAATAACAACCAAGCCATGAAACATATGAAACATTTCATTGCAACATATGATTGAATTGTTTGTTTTAATTGTTTTATTTCATGTGATCATTAGAAGTGATATAACAACTTTGTAAAATGGTTGATCATGGTCTAATACGCCTTAACTACATTTAGTTTACTTGTTGGAACATTGTTCATGTAGGTCAAAATGACAGAATTGCCCTTGAATGGAGGTTTGACTAGAATTGACCATAAGAGTCTCATTGTTTGACTGTTTAAAAAGTGCAACTTAGAGACTTTGCATGGCTGTGCACTCTTTACAAAAGTTGTAGCAAATTTATCAAGGAACAAAAGTTGTTTTATAGCCAAGTCATGAAAATGTGTGGAACATGGTCAAACATGGCCCACAAGTCAGAGATACACGCTGTTTTCAACACTTAGAAAAATATTCTAAGTCATAGTGTTTTCCAGTTGCATCAAGCCAACTCTAGCTTCATATAACTTCGGATCCATGACTTTTTAGGTGTTGATCTTTGAAAAGAAAGTGTAGAGGGCAGATAGGTCTATAGTTTTGATGTTCAAATCTTCCACTAACTCGTCACGGTTTGGGAGCAAATGATCGTTGAAATTGCTCTGTCAGTCACCTTCGACGATGACTGAATCGCGTTTTCAGAAGAACGATTCAGTGAACAGGGCCGACCGGGTTCAGAAAGCGCCAGACGCGTGTGCGCCGCGCGTCGACGGCCGGCTGACCGCGCTAGCCACGCGCCGTGCACCTCCTGGCGTCGCAGCCGCGTCTTGAGCACCCCGCGCGCCTGTCCGACGCACTCGCCTCCCCATTTCGTTTTCCTCTCCTCCCACAGAACGCAGCAACGCACGAGCTCTGCGGTCCGCCATTGCCGACCAAGCATCGCCGCTGCCGTACGAGCTAACCACCACGAAAACGCGTTGCCCCGTCCGCCTGCAGCCTCGCCGTGACCCCCTCCACCTCCTCCACCCTTCAGACGGGTCGTTTGAGCCTCGGTAAGAGCGCATTTCCGTTTTTCCCCACCGCGGCCCTGGCGGGAGCTCGCCGGAGTTGGCGCTCCACGCGGCCAGCTGCCCTCGCGCCGCTCCCATTCCTTCCTCGGCCGCGCGCTAGGTCATAGGAACACCACTGAAGCTTGTAGGGTCACCGCTAGGAACTGTGTCGTCGTCGGTCCACCGGAGCCGGCCGTGCCGTGGCCGTGCGCCGCCGTGTCAGTCGCCGACCCCGCTAGCCACCACCATAGCACCGATTGAGGTCACCAATAGATGCGCATGTTCAAGGCGAATGTCGTAGCGTAGATGGTCTCGCCGGAGGAGCCACCGGCGGCGAGCTACGCCACCGACCGACGCTCCTCCCCTGTTTCGCTCACTGCCGAGCGGGCCCTCCCTGTCAGCGTCGTGGTTCAGGCGGGAGTCCAGCTCGGGCCGCGCCGTAGTCTTGGGCCGCCGTTCTTGGGCTGGCCCGTGTAGGGCTGAGTGTTGTTTTCCCATTTTATTTCGTTTATTTATTTCACAGATTTATGTACATCTTGAAAAATATGTAGCTCCTAGTATATAAATCCAAATGCTATGGTTCTAATTTTGTTGGTTTCCTGGTCATGTCTAGTATTTAACAAAAATATTATATGGGCACTTGTTTTAGAAATTTTTGATGATTTAAATAGGACTTTGAAATGTGTTTTTAGGAGCATGCAAACTTGTTTGAATTTTATCTTGAGTTTCTGTGGTCCAAAAATTATGAAATTTGGTGGGTCCTCTATTTAGGTCTATTAGAAGCTCTGGTAAAAATTTCGGAGCTAGTGCATGTGTAGTTTTTAAGTTATAGAATTTCCTTTTATTAATAGGTGGATCTTGTGTGAATTTTCATAATTTTTCTATAGATCCAGTGAAGGTGAAATTTTATGGGTATTATTATTATGCTATAATGATGCTAGGAAAAATGTGAAATCTGTTGCTTGACACTTTTCATTAGGATTTCTTAATTATGCCATTTTAAGCTAGTATGCCTTATCATTTTTGTGTAGACTGTTATACTTACTCAATGGCTTTGAAATTTTTATAGTAGTCTATGTGAAGCATGAAATAGCTACTGTAATTTTTGTAGATTTTTCTGAACAGGTTTACTATATATTGCTTTAATCACCTAATTAACTAGATAAATTAGAAAAGGATATTAAAGAATTTATTTAGAAGTTAGCACTGTACTTTCTGATGTTGTTTAGGTATGAAAAACAAGTTGGTTAACTTGGTTTGGTCAAATTAGGCTTTTGCACCATCATTAAATAATTAAGTTAGCAACCCTGTCATTGCGGGACAGATTCTAGGTCTACGGAAATTGGAGTTGGTCAACTTTAGAATCATGCTTTGATGTTTACAAATAAATTGTAGAGAATTTCATAAGCTTTCCAGAATGTCCTCTTGTACGTCATTTGGAGTTATAGAACTCGGGTTATGATAGATTTAAGTTGCTACTTGTTGCATATGAAGCTTTAACTGTTATTTTAAGTATGTCTTTACTATCCTAAGTTCATGGTACTGTTCCTAGGTGTTAGGCCTTTAACTGAAGATGAGCATCTTTATCTTAGGTTATGCAAGCTAGGTAAGTTGCTCTTGTTATTTAAGTTAAGTTGGATACATGCTTAAAGTGATTTGAATAGAGCTAAGTACTCGGTAAACGAGTGTCCAGTAATACTTTCGTAAACACTCACTGTGATTCATTCATCATGAGCATCACGCCATTCCTTATGCATCCATGATATTCATCGTTTGCATCGGCATGCAATAGGTGTACCGGAAGGAGTAACCCTGCTGGAATTCGAGGAACTGAACGAGCAGCAGCAGCCGACACCGGAGATTCAGGAGGGGCAGCCTTCAGGAGAAGTGCCAGACGAGGTCGCCGTTGAGTGCCCTGACCACCGTCCTTGCAACTTTTTGAAAGGCAAGCCCCGGAGCATATTAAGCCTCCTATTTTCCGAACTGCAGTTACAGTATTGTTATTACATATATTGTTGCATTAAGTTTAGGTGTTGGATGCAAACACTTGCTGCATTGGTTACCCATTCCTTGTCCAGATATTGTTACCCTGAATCCTATGTAGCTCAGGCTCGAGTAGTGCTTAGCCCTGCTTAAACGCGGTAGAAGTCGGGTGATTTCCTGTCACCTGCGAGATATAGGATGATACATGTGGCACGGTTGGCTATATTTGCTATCGTGGAAAAGAACCAGTCTTAATTTGAAATGAAGACCGGACGGAGGCTTGCCGGTTTGCAGTGACTCCGTCTGTGTCGATTAAGGACTGGATCTTGGAGCCTTTCCTGTTCATGTTGAACGCATGCCTCTCTCTTAGTTGGCCGGCCTGAAGACCGACCGCGAAGCCGAGTAGCTCAACTCAGGCCGGGAGTCGATAAGTATAAAGTACGCCTCGGAAGGGAGCCGTAGGCGTGAGTCCAAGGGCAGGTGATTTAAAAGTCCTGATCGTCCTGGCAGAAGGGTAATCCCTGAGAGCGCTGGCGCTGATCGAACCCGCGAATTTGGTTTCTGAGTTGTACCAAAGGTAACCCACGGCTACCCTTGCTAAGTATGCCAGGGTGAGAGTTAGGAATACCCCCTCAGCTGAGTTGCAATTCGATTCGAATCGCCGTCTCTCCCGGTTAGTGAGAACTTGACGGGTTTATCTCCAATGTAGATACACTTAATAACATAATGGTTCGGAAATGATGATATGATGATGACAGCCTTATTATACCTGCTATGGTTAATATTGTTTGCTCCTAATAAGTGAGTGCTCTAGTACAGGTGCTAATCTAGTAGATAGGTAAATAATGATAAGCTTGATGCTAAGTTTAAATTGGTTACTGTAATCATAAGCTCTTTTATGCAACTGTGTCAAGCTAGCTCACCTAAAAAGCCTTGCATGATCCTTGGTGTCTTTTGTTTCTGATTTTCGTCGGGTAAGTCTAGCTGAGTACCTTCTCGTACTCAGGGTTTATTTCCCACCTGTTACAGATGACCAGTTCTACTTTGGTTGCTGCAAGTACTGCCTTCTCCCTGCTGGGGATGAAGACTAGACCGTTGGGCGTGGTTTCTACTAGTTCTCGTACCTGATAATGCTTTTGTGGGACATGACTCTGATCTTGGCAATGTATTTGAAAACTATGATGTTTTGTACTAAACTATGTTGCTTCCGCACACTCAAACTCGGTTTGTAATATTTATTTGACTCTGATGGATGTAACCCGAATGCTACTTATGAAATGTTGTAACGGATGATGTGTTGTGTTGAATCATTACGATCTTGGTTTGTATGTCGAGAGTTGGTTGAAATCCTTCGTGATTTCCGGACTACCGGGATTATGGGAGCTTAAGTACAGGAATTTGATCGCTTCGGTGATTGTTTTTGTACTTACGTTCTTATGATTTGGTCGGTTCTGTTACAGCTGGCATCAGAGCAAGATTTGACACTAAACACGTCATTTGTGTATTTAAAACAAAAGTATTTGTGAAAATCCTAAATTAAATACTAAGCATTGCCAGTGGTCATATCCCTTATGCCCAAATAAGGACTCTTAGGTGGCTTATTAAAGTACTAACTTGGGGGTTCCTGCTTGTTTCTGTTTCGTCGTCCATACGGCGTGCTATAGTATGGATGCCATCCACTTGGGTGGTAATGTATGGATCAAAATACCTCTACGCTCTGGTAAGTGTGAGTTGTGAGAGCATGACCGTCCAATCGTCGGTCTAGGGGAGAGTAGTTGTGGTTGCTCGCATACTTACATGTTTAACCATGTATTTATGAGAGTACTTAATTGTGGGTATCTCTGACGGGTAGCTGTGATACTAGGGTATATACATCAGGGGATGTATGTATGAAAGTATTTAGTTATTGCCTGCTTTTATGCATTTTGGGAAATTACTGGGCTGAAATGAAATCTTCTGCAGGTACACTTACAACGTATCGTTGTAGATCGACTAGTTATCGTATACGAGAGAACGTATGTATGCCACCGTATATTTCGCTAGCCTTTAAATTTTTCTAGGTTTGTGAGGACGTACGGATCGTGCATGCATCATGTTCAAGCATACATGGCATTTCTTGCATTACTCCCTCCTTAAAATTGATGGTCCCGAATAATTAAATTTCGCATCCCTTAAATGATTCTCCCCTTACGTTATAACTTTTTGCTACAGATGGCGCGCACGAAACGCACTGCTCGCAAGTCCGCTGGAGGTAGGGCGCCTCGTCATCGTTTAGCTCCTCGTGAGCCCCGTCCTGAACCTACTGAGGCAGAAAGGCTGAGGGCAGAGCTAGCTCAGGTGACTGCTGAAAGGACTGCAGTTTAGCAGCGTTTGGAGCAAGTCACGCTGGAACGGGATCAAGAGAACCTAGAGGTTCAAAGGTTGACAGTTGCTCACCGCAACTGTGAGCGTATGTTGGTTCACATGTTAAACCAACGGAATGAAGCCTGGCACGAGGAAAATGTGTTGAGAGCAAGGCAGGCTGAGCTAGAGCAGCAGTTGGCTAAGCTGAAGAGTCAGTTGAATGAGCTATTGAAGAAAGGGTTGATTCGGCCTAGTTCTTCTCCTTGGGGTTGTCCAGCTATATTTGTGAAGAAGAAGGACGAGTCTCTACGCATGTGCGTGGATTATCGCCCCCTTAATGCTGTTACTATCAAGAACAAATACCCTCTTCCTCGCATCGATATTCTGTTTGATCAGCTTTCTAAAGCTAAGGTATTCTCCAAGATCGATTTGCGGTCTGGCTATCATCAGATCAAAATTCGTCCTGAAGATATACCTAAGACGGCTTTCTCTACTCGTTATGGCTTGTTCGAATACCTCGTCATGTCATTTGGGTTGACCAATGCTCCGGCACACTTTATGTACCTGATGAATTCTGTATTCATGCCGGAATTGGACAAATTTGTCGTCGTGTTCATTGATGATATCCTGGTATATTCTCAGAATGAAAAAGAGCATGCTGAACATCTGAGAATTGTTTTAACTCGGCTACGTGACAACCAGCTTTATGCTAAGTTCAGCAAGTGCGAGTTCTGGTTGAACAAGATACCTTTTCTTGGTCATGTATTATCTGGTGATGGAATTTCGGTTGACCCTACTAAGGTGCAAGAAGTTCTTGAGTGGAAGGCACCTACTACGGTCACAGAAGTCCGAAGTTTTCTGGGTCTGGCTGGCTATTATCGTCGCTTTATCCCAGATTTCTCAAAGATCGCCAAGCCCATGACTCGACTACTGCAAAAGGATGAGAAGTTTGAGTGGACTCCGAAGTGTGAAGTGGCTTTCCACACTTTGCGGACCTTACTAACCTCTGCTCCTGTATTGGCACAGCCTGACATCGGGAAGCCTTTTGATGTCTACTGCGATGCATGTGGCACCGGTTTGGGGTGTGTCCTTATGCAGGAGGGTCGAGTAATTGCTTATGCTTCGCGCCAGCTCCGAAAGCATGAAGTCAACTATCCTACCCATGACTTAGAACTGGCCGCAGTTGTTCATGCCCTGAAGATTTGGAGACATTACTTGCTGGGCAATGTGTGCAACATCTATACTGACCATAAAAGCCTCAAGTACATTTTTACTCAACCCGAGTTGAACATGCGTCAACGGCGCTGGTTAGAATTGATCAAAGACTACAACCTTCAAGTGCATTACCATCCTGGTAAGGCAAATGTGGTTGCTGATGCCTTAAGCAGAAAGGCCCATTGCAATTCCTTAGTTAGTGAAGACTTTCATCTGGCACACCTCCTTCATCCTGTAGTACTCCACAATATCACTGTGGATTGCTCTCTTAGAAGTCGAATTATCGAACTCCAGAAGACGGATGTGGGTGTATTTCACATCAAGCGGAAATTGAAAGAGAAAGAGACCAAGCACTTTAAAGTCGATGACAAGGGAATTCTCTGGTTTAATGATAGGCTTGTGGTACCCAAAGATAAAGAACTTAGAAACCAAATTATGAATGAAGCCCATTCTTCAAAATTGTCCATCCATCCTGGTAGCAGTAAAATGTATCAAGATCTCAAGCTATATTATTGGTGGACCAAGATGAAGAAAGAAATCGCAGCTTATGTGGCAAGGTGTGATAACTGTTGCAGAGTCAAGGCTATTCACATGAGGCCCGGACTATTGCAGCCACTATCTATTCCTGGCTGGAAGTGGGAAGAAATTAGTATGGATTTTATTGTTGGACTACCCACTACCAAAAAGGGTTGTGATTCCATCTGGGTTATCGTAGATCGTCTAACTAAATCTGCTCACTTTATTCCGGTCAAGTCTACCTATCATCCTCACAATTATGCTGAGATTTATTTTCAACAAGTGGTACGTCTCCATGGTGTACCCAAATCCATTGTTTCTGATAGAGGCCCTCAGTTCACGGCTCGCTTTTGGGAGTGCTTACATCAGAATCTTGGCACTCATCTAATCCGCAGTTCTGCCTATCATCCGCAAACATCAGGACAGACTGAGCGTGTTAATCAAATTCTTGAAGACATGCTTAGAGCTTGTCTTATCTCTTGTAAAGGCTCTTGGGAAGACTGGTTACCTCTCGCTGAATTCTCTTATAACAACAGTTATCAAGAGAGTATCAAAATGGCTCCTTTTGAAGCTCTTTATGGCCGCAAGTGTAGAACTCCTTTGAACTGGGTGGAACCCGGAGAAAGAAGATTCTATGGCATTGATTTTGTAAAAGAAGCCGAAGAGCAAGTCCGAACTATACAGAAGAATATGACTGCCGCTCAGGCCAGACAAAAGAGCTATGCTGACAAGAGGAGAAAACCTATTGAGTTTGAAGTAGGTGACCATGTTTATCTGAAGGTATCCCCTATGAAAGGAGTCAAGCGTTTTGGAATTCAAAGGAAGCTTGAGCCTCGATATGTTGGACCCTACCGCATTATCGAGAAAAGTGGAAGAGTAGCCTATAAACTCGATCTACCCCGTGAGATGGGAGCTATATTTCCGGTATTCCATGTGTCCCAGCTGAAGAAGTGTCTTCGTATTCCCGAGGAAAGAATAGCAACAAGGAAAGTCAAATTGAAATCTGATCTTTCTTATGAGGAAAAGCCCGTGCAAGTTCTGGATACTCAAGAAAGAGTGACTCGTATACGAGTGGTTAAGATATACAAGGTAGTTTGGAGTAATCATAGTGAGCGGGATGCAACCTGGGAGCGGGAAGATTATTTAAAAGAAAACTATCCAGCTTTTTATACTAAATGGTACGCTTTCCAAATCTCGGGACGAGATTTTTCTAAGGGGGAAGGGCTGTAACACCCTAGGTGTTTGGCTTCCACTAATTGCATTTCATTCATAAGCATGTGCATTATCTATATCATCATGTCATTATCATTGAAACATACATATGCAACATTTGAAATTGTATGTGTTTCGTACTTGAGTGCTTATGAATGATAGTAGTGCAACTTGAGAATGCAACATGAAATTCTTATACTTGGAAACATGGCAACATGGTAGAAAGATGACAAGTGTAGAATAACAACCAAGCCATGAAACATATGAAACATTTCATTGCAACATATGATTGAATTGTTTGTTTTAATTGTTTTATTTCATGTGATCATTAGAAGTGATATAACAACTTTGTAAAATGGTTGATCATGGTCTAATACGCCTTAACTACATTTAGTTTACTTGTTGGAACATTGTTCATGTAGGTCAAAATGACAGAATTGCCCTTGAATGGAGGTTTGACTAGAATTGACCATAAGAGTCTCATTGTTTGACTGTTTAAAAAGTGCAACTTAGAGACTTTGCATGGCTGTGCACTCTTTACAAAAGTTGTAGCAAATTTATCAAGGAACAAAAGTTGTTTTATAGCCAAGTCATGAAAATGTGTGGAACATGGTCAAACATGGCCCACAAGTCAGAGATACACGCTGTTTTCAACACTTAGAAAAATATTCTAAGTCATAGTGTTTTCCAGTTGCATCAAGCCAACTCTAGCTTCATATAACTTCGGATCCATGACTTTTTAGGTGTTGATCTTTGAAAAGAAAGTGTAGAGGGCAGATAGGTCTATAGTTTTGATGTTCAAATCTTCCACTAACTCGTCACGGTTTGGGAGCAAATGATCGTTGAAATTGCTCTGTCAGTCACCTTCGACGATGACTGAATCGCGTTTTCAGAAGAACGATTCAGTGAACAGGGCCGACCGGGTTCAGAAAGCGCCAGACGCGTGTGCGCCGCGCGTCGACGGCCGGCTGACCGCGCTGGCCACGCGCCGTGCACCTCCTGGCGTCGCAGCCGCGTCTTGAGCACCCCGCACGCCTGTCCGACGCACTCGCCTCCCCATTTCGTTTTCCTCTCCTCCCACAGAACGCAGCAACGCACGAGCTCTGCGGTCCGCCATTGCCGACCAAGCATCGCCGCTGCCGTACGAGCTAACCACCGCGAAAACGCGTTGCCCCGTCCGCCTGCAGCCTCGCCGTGACCCCCTCCACCTCCTCCACCCTTCAGACGGGTCGTTTGAGCCTCGGTAAGAGCGCATTTCCGTTTTTCCCCACCGCGGCCCTGGCGGGAGCTCGCCGGAGTTGGCGCTCCACGCGGCCAGCTGCCCTCGCGCCGCTCCCATTCCTTCCTCGGCCGCGCGCTAGGTCATAGGAACACCACTGAAGCTTGTAGGGTCACCGCTAGGAACTGTGTCGTCGTCGGTCCACCGGAGCCGGCCGTGCCGTGGCCGTGCGCCGCCGTGTCAGTCGCCGACCCCGCTAGCCACCACCATAGCACCGATTGAGGTCACCAATAGATGCGCATGTTCAAGGCGAATGTCGTAGCGTAGATGGTCTCGCCGGAGGAGCCACCGGCGGCGAGCTACGCCACCGACCGACGCTCCTCCCCTGTTTCGCTCACTGCCGAGCGGGCCCTCCCTGTCAGCGTCGTGGTTCAGGCGGGAGTCCAGCTCGGGCCGCGCCGTAGTCTTGGGCCGCCGTTCTTGGGCTGGCCCGTGTAGGGCTGAGTGTTGTTTTCCCATTTTATTTCGTTTATTTATTTCACAGATTTATGTACATCTTGAAAAATATGTAGCTCCTAGTATATAAATCCAAATGCTATGGTTCTAATTTTGTTGGTTTCCTGGTCATGTCTAGTATTTAACAAAAATATTATATGGGCACTTGTTTTAGAAATTTTTGATGATTTAAATAGGACTTTGAAATGTGTTTTTAGGAGCATGCAAACTTGTTTGAATTTTATCTTGAGTTTCTGTGGTCCAAAAATTATGAAATTTGGTGGGTCCTCTATTTAGGTCTATTAGAAGCTCTGGTAAAAATTTCGGAGCTAGTGCATGTGTAGTTTTTAAGTTATAGAATTTCCTTTTATTAATAGGTGGATCTTGTGTGAATTTTCATAATTTTTCTATAGATCCAGTGAAGGTGAAATTTTATGGGTATTATTATTATGCTATAATGATGCTAGGAAAAATGTGAAATCTGTTGCTTGACACTTTTCATTAGGATTTCTTAATTATGCCATTTTAAGCTAGTATGCCTTATCATTTTTGTGTAGACTGTTATACTTACTCAATGGCTTTGAAATTTTTATAGTAGTCTATGTGAAGCATGAAATAGCTACTGTAATTTTTGTAGATTTTTCTGAACAGGTTTACTATATATTGCTTTAATCACCTAATTAACTAGATAAATTAGAAAAGGATATTAAAGAATTTATTTAGAAGTTAGCACTGTACTTTCTGATGTTGTTTAGGTATGAAAAACAAGTTGGTTAACTTGGTTTGGTCAAATTAGGCTTTTGCACCATCATTAAATAATTAAGTTAGCAACCCTGTCATTGCGGGACAGATTCTAGGTCTACGGAAATTGGAGTTGGTCAACTTTAGAATCATGCTTTGATGTTTACAAATAAATTGTAGAGAATTTCATAAGCTTTCCAGAATGTCCTCTTGTACATCATTTGGAGTTATAGAACTCGGGTTATGATAGATTTAAGTTGCTACTTGTTGCATATGAAGCTTTAACTGTTATTTTAAGTATGTCTTTACTATCCTAAGTTCATGGTACTGTTCCTAGGTGTTAGGCCTTTAACTGAAGATGAGCATCTTTATCTTAGGTTATGCAAGCTAGGTAAGTTGCTCTTGTTATTTAAGTTAAGTTGGATACATGCTTAAAGTGATTTGAATAGAGCTAAGTACTCGGTAAACGAGTGTCCAGTAATACTTTCGTAAACACTCACTGTGATTCATTCATCATGAGCATCACGCCATTCCTTATGCATCCATGATATTCATCGTTTGCATCGGCATGCAATAGGTGTACCGGAAGGAGTAACCCTGCTGGAATTCGAGGAACTGAACGAGCAGCAGCAGCCGACACCGGAGATTCAGGAGGGGCAGCCTTCAGGAGAAGTGCCAGACGAGGTCGCCGTTGAGTGCCCTGACCACCGTCCTTGCAACTTTTTGAAAGGCAAGCCCCGGAGCATATTAAGCCTCCTATTTTCCGAACTGCAGTTACAGTATTGTTATTACATATATTGTTGCATTAAGTTTAGGTGTTGGATGCAAACACTTGCTGCATTGGTTACCCATTCCTTGTCCAGATATTGTTACCCTGAATCCTATGTAGCTCAGGCTCGAGTAGTGCTTAGCCCTGCTTAAACGCGGTAGAAGTCGGGTGATTTCCTGTCACCTGCGAGATATAGGATGATACATGTGGCACGGTTGGCTATATTTGCTATCGTGGAAAAGAACCAGTCTTAATTTGAAATGAAGACCGGACGGAGGCTTGCCGGTTTGCAGTGACTCCGTCTGTGTCGATTAAGGACTGGATCTTGGAGCCTTTCCTGTTCATGTTGAACGCATGCCTCTCTCTTAGTTGGCCGGCCTGAAGACCGACCGCGAAGCCGAGTAGCTCAACTCAGGCCGGGAGTCGATAAGTATAAAGTACGCCTCGGAAGGGAGCCGTAGGCGTGAGTCCAAGGGCAGGTGATTTAAAAGTCCTGATCGTCCTGGCAGAAGGGTAATCCCTGAGAGCGCTGGCGCTGATCGAACCCGCGAATTTGGTTCCTGAGTTGTACCAAAGGTAACCCACGGCTACCCTTGCTAAGTATGCCAGGGTAAGAGTTAGGAATACCCCCTCAGCTGAGTTGCAATTCGATTCGAATCGCCGTCTCTCCCGGTTAGTGAGAACTTGACGGGTTTATCTCCAATGTAGATACACTTAATAACATAATGGTTCGGAAATGATGATATGATGATGACAGCCTTATTATACCTGCTATGGTTAATATTGTTTGCTCCTAATAAGTGAGTGCTCTAGTACAGGTGCTAATCTAGTAGATAGGTAAATAATGATAAGCTTGATGCTAAGTTTAAATTGGTTACTGTAATCATAAGCTCTTTTATGCAACTGTGTCAAGCTAGCTCACCTAAAAAGCCTTGCATGATCCTTGGTGTCTTTTGTTTCTGATTTTCGTCGGGTAAGTCTAGCTGAGTACCTTCTCGTACTCAGGGTTTATTTCCCACCTGTTGCAGATGACCAGTTCTACTTTGGTTGCTGCAAGTACTGCCTTCTCCCTGCTGGGGATGAAGACTAGACCGTTGGGCGCGGTTTCTACTAGTTCTCGTACCTGATAATGCTTTTGTGGGACATGACTCTGATCTTGGCAATGTATTTGAAAACTATGATGTTTTGTACTAAACTATGTTGCTTCCGCACACTCAAACTCGGTTTGTAATATTTATTTGACTCTGATGGATGTAACCCGAATGCTACTTATGAAATGTTGTGACGGATGATGTGTTGTGTTGAATCATTACGATCTTGGTTTGTATGTCGAGAGTTGGTTGAAATCCTTCGTGATTTCCGGACTACCGGGATTATGGGAGCTTAAGTACAGGAATTTGATCGCTTCGGTGATTGTTTTTGTACTTACGTTCTTATGATTTGGTCGGTTCTGTTACATTCTACACTTGCGGCCATAAAGAGCTTCAAAAGGAGCCAATTTGATACTCTCTTGATAACTATTGTTATAAGATAATTCAGCGAGAGGTAACCAGTCTTCCCAAGAGCCTTTGCAAGAGATAAGACAAGCCCTAAGCATGTCTTCAAGAATTTGATTAACACGCTCAGTCTGTCCTGATGTTTGCAGATGATAGGTAGAACTACGGATTAAATGAGTGCCAAGATTCTGATGTAAGCACTCCCAAAAGCGAGTCGTGAATTACGGTCCTCGATCAAAAACAATGGATTTAGGTACACCATGGAGACGTACCACTTGTTGAAAATAAATCTCAGCATAATTGTGAGGGTGATAGGTAGACTTGACCAGAATAAAGTGAGCAGATTTAGTTAGACGATCTACGATAACCTAGATGGAATCACAACCCTTTTTGGTAGTGGGTAATCCAACAATAAAATCCATGCTAATTTCTTCCCACTTCCAGCTAGGAATAGAGAGTGGCTGCAATAATCCAGGCCTTATGTGAATAGCCTTGACTCTGTAACAGTTATCACACCTTGCCACATAAGCTACGATTTCTTTCTTCA
Source organism: Miscanthus floridulus (assembly GCF_019320115.1). Classification (NCBI taxonomy): domain Eukaryota; kingdom Viridiplantae; phylum Streptophyta; class Magnoliopsida; order Poales; family Poaceae; genus Miscanthus; species Miscanthus floridulus. Next base: position 23,354,089 of record NC_089581.1, read on the forward strand.
TCTTGGTCCACCAATAATACAGCTTGAGATCTTGATACATTTTACTGCTACCAGGATGGATGGACAATTTAGAAGAATGGGCTTCAACCATAATTTGATTTCTAAGTTTTTTGTCTTTGGGTACCACAAGCCTATCATTAAACCAGAGAATTCCCTTGTCATCGACCTTAAAGTGCTTGGTCTCTTTCTCTTTCATCTTCCACTTGATGTGAAACACACCCACATCATCTTCTGGAGTTCGATAATTCGATTTCTAAGAGAGCAATCCACAGTGATGTTGTGGAGTACTACAGGATAAAGGAGGTGTGCTAGATGAAAGTCTTCACTAACCAAGGAATTGCAATGGGCCTTTCTGCTTAAGGCATCAGCAACCACATTTGCCTTACCAGGATGGTAGTGCACTTGAAGGTTGTAGTCTTTGATTAATTCTAACCATCGCCGTTGACGCATGTTCAACTCGGGTTAAGTAAAGATGTACTTGAGGCTTTTATGGTCAGTATAGATGTTGCACACATTACCCAGCAAGTAATGTCTCCAAATCTTCAGGGCATGAACAACCGTAGCTAGCTCTAAGTCATGGGTAGGATAGTTGACTTCATGCTTTCGAAGCTGGCATGAAGCATAAGCAATTACTCGGCCCTCCTGCATAAGAACACACCCCAAACCGGTGCCACATGCGTCACAGTAGACATCAAACAGCTTCTCGATGTTAGGTTGTGCTAATACAGGAGCAGAGGTTAGTAAGGTACACAGAGTGTGGAAAGCCTCTTCACACTTCGGAGTCCACACAAACTTCTCATCCTTTTGAAGTAGTCGAGTCATGGGCTTGGTGATCTTTGAGAAATCTAGGATAAAGCGACGATAATAGCCAGCCAAACCCAGGAAACTTCGGACTTCAGTGACCATAGTAGGTGCCTTCCACTCAAGGACTTCTTGCACCTTAGTAGGGTCAACCGAAATTCCATCACCAGATAACACATGACCTAGAAAAGGTATCTTGTTCAACCAGAATTCGCACTTGCTGAACTTAGCATAAAACTGGTTGTCACGCAACCGAGTTAAAACAATTCTCAGATGTTCAGCATGCTCTTCTACATTCTAAGAATATACTAGGATATCATCAATGAACATGACGACAAATTTGTCCAATTCCGGTATGAATACAGAATTCATCAGGTACATAAAGTGTACCGGAGCATTTGTCAACCCAAAAGACATGACGAGGTATTCGAACAAGCCATAACGAGTAGAGAAAGCTGTCTTTGGTATATCTTCAGGATGAATTTTGATCTGATGGTAGCCAGACCTCAAATCAATCTTGGAGAATACCTTAGCTTTGGAGAGCTGATCAAACAGAATATCGATGCGAGGAAGAGGGTATTTGTTTTTGATAGTCACAGCATTAAGGGGGCGATAATCCACGCACATGCGTAGAGACTCGTCCTTCTTCTTCACAAATATAGCTGGACAACCCCAAGGAGAAGAACTAGGCCGGATCAAACCTTTCTTCAATAGCTCATTCAACTGACTCTTCAGCTCAGCCAACTCATTGGGCGGCATTCTATAGGGCCTTCGAGAAATGGGAGCCGTACCCAGAATGAGTTCTATCTTGAATTCTACATCACGGTACAGAGGTAATCCAGGCAAGTCATTAGGAAAGACATCTGAAAACTCATAGACAACCGGTAGATCCTCAATGGCTTTGGCTAGGGTAGCATTGGCTATTTTGTAGATAGAGATATCATGAGGTAACTGCACTAGAAAACCCTTCTTATCCACAGGATCCCTCAACATTACCACACGGGTTGATGTATCGATCAACACTCCATTCCCGCTCATCCACTTCATTCCTAGGATTACATCGATTCCTACCCCTGGTAGAACTACAAGATTCATAAGGAACTCTCGATCCCCAATCTCAATCTTTACATCTTTAACTACTTGGTTAGTTAGGATATTATTTCCAGCAACACTAATACAATAACCACCCTTGACAATTGTAATCACATTCATATTATGCTCAGATGCAAAAGTAGAACTCATAAAGGAGTGTGAAGCACCTGAATCAAAGAGCACAACTACAGGGTGATCATTAATAAGGAACTTACCAGCGGTGACCACTTCACCAGCAGGAATTTCCTCCACTGTAGTATAGTGAACACGCCCCTGACGGACGTTTCCTTGAGCATTCTTAGGAGGATAGGGACACTTATTGGCCCAGTGACCAGGCTGGTTACAGTTCCAGCATGCCCTGTTAGCTGGTGGGGCATTGGAGCTGCCCTGCCCAGAGGTATTCTTTGGCAAGGAAATTGTGTATCCCTTGTGGAAACCAGTTTTAGCTTGATTCTTCTTCTGAGGTGGGCGGTACTGGACATTAGTATTGGGTGGATGGTACTGGGTCTTGGATACCATTGGAGCCTTAGACTGAGAAGCACCAACCTCAAAGTTTCTTTTATGGTTCTTGAAAGCAGCATAAATCTTGTCATTGTTCTCCTAGGTTAGGGTGTCACTGATAAACTCATTGAAGGTGACACAATTATAGTTACCCATAGACTTCATCAGTTTTGGGGAAAGTCCCCTCTTGAAGCTAGCTATTCTCTTGGTGTCAGTATCGATGAACTCAGGAGCATACCTCGCCAGGTTGTTGAATGCCTAGAGGTATTCATTAAGACTCTTGTTGCCTTGGGTTAGCTTCATAAACTTGGTATGCTTAATGGCCATGAGACCAGGAGGGATAAAGTGTCCCTTGAAGGCTGCCTGGAACTGGTTCCAAATGATCTCAACATTAGTAGGGAAGGTGGTCCTATGATGGATCCACCATATGCCTGTAGGGCCTTAGAGCTGGTGTCCTGCATACGAAGCCTTCATGCCTTCAGTCAAACAGAGCAATCCAAACCTTTGCTCTATCGTGCTCAACCATTCATCAGCTTGTAATGGTTCTTCTGCCTCACGAAAGATAGGAGGCTTTGTGTCCATAAAGTTCTTAAAGCTGCTGTACTGGTTCGGCTCGGGTCCCTAGCGGACATGCCGATCCTCACGGTTAGCCATCTGGCGCATAGCCTCAGCTAGCATGCGCTGACTTTCCACGACCGTCTGCATTAGCTCAGCTGGTGTGGGTGGTGGAGGAGGTGGTTGTTCCTCATCTCCCATGCTACGACCACAACGAAGGTTATAAGCCATCTGTAAAAGGTATAGCCAATGAGCACTGATGATGTGGAAACTTTTGTAGATAAATTGTATAATTATGCCAAACTGATTCCATCGGAGAGAATATATTTATATAATCAATAGAGGCACAATCATTCATCATAATCACACAACTCATCAAGCACATCAATTGACACATAAATGCAATGAACTTAACCAACAACGAGATCCATAGACCGCAAAGGTGAAATTCATCAAAAGCTCACATACGTAGAGCATAATACGTTCGATAGGTTACATCCTAGCCATAGTGGTTCCACACTTACATCAAGGGTAACATAGGGTTCGATATTACATCCCAGTGATTAACTTGATACAAAGCTACTCGTTCATGCATGAGGATCAACAAAAGACTAGCTCTAGCGCATTAGCTAAGTAGTAAGCTAAACTACGCATCATCCTCAGAGTCAGTGTTGAAGATCTCTCCTCCATCTTCATCACTAGCAGGCTCTAACTCCTCATCTTCCTCCTCATTAGGTGGGACGTCCTCGGGTCCATTGACCTCCATGTCATCATTACCTTCAGCCATGATGACACCAGAACCCATCTCATCCTCATCCTTAGGTGGCAGGAGAGGGTGAAGTTGATTGTGTAACAGGTGAACCTCCTCATGGAGATTGTCATTGTACTCCTCAACAACTGCCACTTGTTGCTCTAACTCCACCTGTTGCGCCCTCAACACATTCTCTTCGTGCCAGGCTTCATTCCGTTGGTTCATCACGTGAATCAACATACGTTCACAGTTGCGGTGAGCAACTGTCAACCTCTGAACCTCAAGGGTCTCTTGGTCCCGTTCCTATGTTACTTGCTCTAAACGGTGCTGAGCCGTATTCCTCTCAGCAATCACTTGAGCTAGCTCTGTCCTCAGCCTTTCCACCTCAGTAGGCTCAGGACAGGGCTCACGAGGAGCTAAACGGTGATGAGGCGCCCTGCCTCCAGCAGACTTGCGAGCAGTGAGTTTCATGCGCGCCATCTGTAGCAAAAAGTTGTAATATAAGGGAAGAATCATTTAAGGGATACGAAATTTAATTAGTCAGGACAATCAAATTTTAAGGGAGGGAATAATGTAGAAATGCCATGTATGCTTGAACATGATGCATGCATGATCCGTACGTCCTCACAAACCTAGAAAAATTTAAAGGCTAGCGAAATATACGGTGGCATACATACGTTCTCTCGTATACGGTAGCTAGTCAATCTACAACGATACGTTGTTAGTGTACCTGCAGAAAATTTCATTTCAGCCCAGTAATTTCCCAAAAAGTATAGAAAACAAGCAGTAAACTAAATACTTTCATACATGCATCCCCTGATGCATATACTCTAGTATCACAGCTACCCATCAGAGATACCCACTTTTAAGTACTCTCATAGATATATGATTGAACATGTAAGTATGCGAGCAACCACAACTACTCTCCCCTAGACCAACGGTTGGATGGTCATGCTCTCACAACTCCCACTTACTAGAGCGTAGAGGTATTTTGATCCATACATTACCACCCAAGCGGATGGCATCCATACAATAGCACGCCGTATGGACGACGACACAGAAACAAGCAGGAACCCCCAAGTTAGTACTTTCATAAGCCACCTAAGAGTCCTTATTTGAGCATAAGGGATATGACCACTAGCAATACTTAGTATTTAATTTAGGATTTTCACAAATACTTTTGTTTTAAATACATAAATGACATGTTTAGTGTCAAATCTTGCTCTGATGCCAACTGTAACAGAACCGACCAAATCATAAGAACGTAAGTACAAAAACAATCATCGAAGCGATCAAATTCCTGTACTTAAGCTCCCATAATCTCGGTAGTCCGGAAATCACGAAGGATTTCAACCAACTCTCAACATACAAACCAAGATCGTAGTGATTCAACACAACACATCATCCATTACAACATTTCATAATAAGCATTCGGATACATCCATCAGAGTTTTAAACAGAATATTACAAACCAAGTTTGAGTGTGCGGAAGCAACATAGTTTGGTACAAAACATCATAGTTTGCAATTACATTGCCAAGTCTGAGTCATGTCCCACAAAAGCATTATCAGGTACGAGAACTAGTAGAGACCATGTCCAATGGTCTAGTCTTCATCCCCAGCCAGGAGAAGATAGTACTTGCAGCAACCAAAGTAGAACTGGTCATCTGCAATAGGTGGGAGATAAACCCTAAGTACGAGAAGGTACTCAGCTAGACTTACCTATCAAAACCAGAAATAAAAGACACCAAGGATCATGCAAGGCTTTTCAGGTGGGCTAGCTTAACACAGTTGCATAAAAGAGCTTATGATTATAGTAACCAATTTAAACTTAGCATCAAGCTTATCATTATTTACCTGTCCACTAGATTAGCACCTGTACTATAGCACTCACTTATTAGGAGCAAACAATATTAAACATAGCAGGTATAATAAGGCTGTCATCATCATATCATCATTTCCGAACCATTATGTTATTTAGTGTATCTACATTGGAGATAAGCCCATCAAGTTCTCACTAACCGGGAGAGACGGCGACTCGAATCGAATTATAACTCAGCTGAGGGGGTATTCCTAACTCTTACCCTAGCATACTTAGCAAGGGTAGCCGTGGGTTACCTTTGGTACAACTCAGGAACCAAATTCGCGGGTTCGATCAGCGCCAGCGCTCTCAGGGATTATCCTTCTGCCAGGATGATCAGAACTTTTAAATCACCTGCCCTTGGGCTCACGCCTACGGCTCCCTTTCGAGGCGTACTTTATACTTATCGACTCCTGGCCTGAGTTGAGCTACTCGGCTTCACGGTCGGTCGTTGGACACGGCCAACTAAGAGAGAGGCATGCGTTCAACATGAATAGGAAAGGCTCCAAGAATCAGTCCTTAAGCGACACAGACGGAGTCACTGCAAACCGGCAAGCCTCCGTCTGGTCTTCATTTCAAATTAAGACTGGTTCTTTTCCACGATAGCAAATATAGCCAACTGTGCCACATGTATCTTCCTATATCTCGCAGGTGATAGGAAATCACCTGACTTCTACCATGTTAAAGCAGGGCTAAGCACTACACGAGCCTGAGCTACATAGGATTCAGGGTAACAATATCTGGACAAGGAATGGGTAACCAATACAGCAAGTGTTTGCATCCAACACCTAAACTTAATGCAACAATATATGTAATAATAATACTGTAACTGCAGTTCAGAAATTAGGAGACTTAATATGCTCCGGGGCTTATCTTTCACAAAGTTGCAAGGACAGTGGTCCGAGCACTCAATGGCGACCTCGTCTGGCACTTCTCCTGAAGGCTGCTCCTCCTGAATCTTCGGTGTCGGCTGCTGCTGCTCGCTCGGTTCCTCGAATTCCAGCAGGGTTACTCCTTCTGGTACACCTATTGCATGCTGATGCAAAAGATAAATATCATGGATGCATAAGGAATGACATGATGCTCAATGATGAATGAATCACAGTAAGTGTTTACCGAAAGCATCACTGGACACTCGTTTACCGAGTACAATAGCTCTATTTAAATCACTTTAAGCATGTATCTAACTTAACTTAAAGAACAAGATCAACTTACCTAACTTGCATAACCTAAGATAAAGATGCTCATCTTTGGTTAAAGGTCTAACACCTAGGAACATTACCACAACTTAGAAATAGTAAATGTATACATAATTTAACATTTAAAGTTTCATATGCATACAAGTAGTCCCTTAATTCAATCACAACTAAAGTTTTACAATTCCAAATGACTTGTATGAGGACATTCTAGAAAGCTTATGAAATTCTCTACAATTCAATTGTAAACAGCAACGCACGATTCTTATGTTAACCAAATCCATTTCCAATAAACCTAGAATCCGTTCCAAAAATAACAGGGTTACTAGCTTAATTATTTAATGATGATGCAAAAGCATAATTTGATCAAGCCAAGTTTACCAACTTGTTTTTCATACCTAAGAAACATCAAAAATTATAGTGCCAACTTCTAAACAAATTATTTAATATCCTTTTAATTTATTTAGTTAATTAGGTGATTTAAGCAATATATAGTAAAACTATTCATAAAAATCTACAAAAATCACAGTAACTATCTCATGCTTCACATAGACTACCATAAAAATTTCAAAGCCATTAAGCAAGAAGAACTTGCTGTGTCCAAAATAACAGGTGGCATGCCTATTTTTAGCATAATTAGGAAACCCTAATGAAAAGTGTCAAACAATAGATTTCACATTTTTCCTAGCATCATTCTAGCATAAGAACCTTACTCACCAAATTTTACCTATACTGGATCTATAGAAAAATTATGAAAATTCACACAAGATCCATCCATTGATAAAAAGAAATTCTATAACTCAAAAACTATACGTGCACTAGCTCTGAAATTTTAACCAGAGATTCTACTAAGCAATAATAGATTACCCACAAAATTTTATAATTTTTAGACGACAGAAACTCAAGATAAAATTCAAACAAGTTTGCATGTATCCAAAAACACATTTCAAAGTCCTATTTAATTTATCCAGAATTTCTAAAACATATGCTCATATAATATTTTTATTAAATACTAGACAATACTAGGAACTCAACAAAATTAGAACCATAACATTTGAATCTATATACTAGGAAATACATAATTTTGAATATCAACACAAATCTGTGAAATAACAAAGCAAAACAAAATAAGGAAACAAGTCACAGCCACTGTTGGGCCGGCCCGAAGGAACAGCGGCCCGCGAAGCACACTGGTGCGGCCCAAGACACGGCGCAGCCCAGCCAAGCTCTCGCCTGAGCCTCGGCGGCTGACAGCTAGGACCCGCGCGTCAGGGAGAGAAACAGGGGAGGCGGCCTCGGCGACGGTGGAACTCACCGACGGCGAATCCTCCGGTGAATTGGACAGCACCAGCATGCTCCCCAAGTTCCCACGCGTCGATTGTCCTACAAATCTGAAGCTCTAGCGGTCTTAAGTGCTCCGGCCATGGAGCTCGGCGACTCGGCCATGGCGCACGGCGGCGCTCGGCCGTGTCCCGGTGTGGCTGGACCGACATTGGTGGTAGCCTTTACACTCAAGCATCTACACGTGATGGAGAAGACTAAATGTGAGCTAAGAGAGGAGGAAGGGAACGGTGCCGTGCTGGCCACAGTGAGGTCACCGGTGCGGCCATGACGGCCATGGCACGGCGGTGCGTGGAGCCGGCAAGGCTGCTTACCTAGGGTTCGTACGACTCAGAGAAGATGTAGATGAGATCCATGGGAGGCTAGCGGAGCACTAAGCGAGATGGTGCTGGGTGAGGTGTGGCAGCGAGCGCTTGCGACCTCAGCGGAGCAACAGGCGACGGCGGTGGCTTCTCAGCGGCTCAGACGTGCGCGGGTGGAGCGAATGGAGCAGGGTCGAAGCCGGGGTGAGCACGGGCGTGATGAGGAGTGTCGAGACCCAACGTGGCCTAAGCGGGCAGCGCAATGGCAACGTGCGGTGCCACACAGCGGATGACCTCTGTTGCTGGTCGGCCATGACCGACTGAACATTTCAGAAACGTTGCGATTCAGTTATCCAACGACCAAGTGAGAGAGCAGGTTTGACGATGATTAACTCCTAATCCATGACGATCTGGTTCATGGTGTAGTTAACAAAATTAAAGATCCAAGTGAGTACAATGACTTTGTTAATTGGAGCTTGGACTAATTCGGTTAGGATTGGGAGATACAAGCCTCCAAACAGGGATACTCGAAACTGAAATTCGCCAAAAGACTTAGAAAAATTCTAAGTGTGAATCCAGCCTAGAAATCTGACTTGTGGGCCATGTTTGACCATGTTCCACATATTTTCATGAGTTGGCCATAAAACAACTTTTGTTCCTTGATAAATTAGCTACAACTTTGGTAAAGAGTGCACAGCCATGCAAAGTCTCTAAGCTAGTCTTTTGAATCAGTCAAACAGTGACACACCAAGGGTCAATTCTAGTCAAACCTTCACTTGAGGGCATTTTGGTCATTTTGATCTACATGAACAATATCCCAACAAGTAACCTAAGTATAGTTAAGGTGTAATAGACCATAATCAACCACTTTTACAAAATTGTTATACCACTTCTAAAGATCACATGTGATAAAGCAATTAAAACAAGCAATTCATTCATATGTTTCACTTCCATGTTTCACATGTTTCATGACCTTGTGGTTATTTTATACTTGTCATATTACTACCATGTTGTCATGTTTCAAGGTATGAGAAACTCAGGTTGCATTCACATGTTACACCATTACTATTCACAACACTTAAGTATGAAACATACACAATTGAAAAATATTGCATATGCATGTTTCAGTAATCAAAGGCATGATGAGATAGATGATGCACATGTTTATGAAATGAAATGCAATTAGTGGAAGCCAAACACCTAGGGTGTTACAGATACCGCACCAAAAAGGTACTGTTTTCCAACCCATGGTTTCTATGAGTAATAATTATTTTCTCTTTCTCTCTTCCAACTCTATCTTCTTCCAATGGGAGTGCGACACAAGCTCCCTAGAAATTGGTGGTTTCTCCCCAATGACGATTTCATGATTTCTTGGTGCATTGGGTCAAGAGTAGACCTGATTTCTTCATGAAGAAACTATTTCTATGATTTTTGCTCTCTTTCTTCATTAATTACGTTGCCATGTCAGCATTTTGCCTACGTGGCAAGTCATTTAATGAGGATAAAAACCATCATCAATGCACCATTGGGACTGCCCTTAGATACAAATGTCGCTATCACAATGCTTCCAAGTAAATGTCGCTATGGTATTCATGCCAGTCAAACTTTCATAAATTTAACTAAGTTTATAGAAAATATTAACAACATTTGTATCTCCAAATAAATTTACTAAAAATAGCTTCAACGATCCATCTAATGATATCATGTACTATAAATATTAATATTTTCTTATATATATTTGGTCAAAGTTAAAAGTGTTTGACTTCTCAATAAGCGAAAATGACACTTCTTTTTAGATGAAAGGAGTAGCAACACTGCATTAAAGTAGAGTTGAACAGGCCCACTAACATTTTTTTTATATTAACTCGGTCCTATAGAGGAGTCATTCTAATTTTATCCTAATTTAAACAATCTTAGGTTTGATTAAATTTATATGAAAAATATTAATATTTAAGATACTAAATAAATATCATTAAAATTTCTATAAAATATATCAACATTTTATATTTATTGTATTCAGTGTCATAAACATTGATATCCCTTGATTAAAAGCTAGTCTCATATATAGTTGTCACGTGAGGCTATTTATATTATGAGCTATGTGCTAAAAATTAAAATAATTGAAAATTTTGTTTTAGTAATTAATTATCTTGTAGTACCGTGGAAGGCGCCCTTATATTATATACACCTAAATTCTGAGCTCTGATATCAGCCTGGTGCCCTGGTGCATACTTGTTTTGAGAATTCCTATGTTCACGATGTATTCCTAAACGCGACTTGAGGAGGAACCCATGAGGACATTACCAACGATTTCCAAACAAACGACATCGACTTCTCTATGCCCATGGTCTCTTAGAACAGAACAAAATTTAGTGTACCACGCCGATACGTTCAATGACGAAATGGTCTCTGAACTAACTTCGTATGGCGCTCCGAATAGTCTAGGTAGAGTGGTTGACAGACATAACGCATTACGATGTACAAACCACGAAGTTTATTACTGTAATTCCTGTCGTTGACTTTGACTCTACCAAATTTCACCTCTACCCAGCAACTTCTCGGAGTCAAAATCTCTTGTTCAAGGGGGAAAAAACGATCTCCATTTGCAGGGAAAGAAAGAAAGAAAGATAGAAAGATAGCAGGAGAAGCAGAACAGACGCAGGAAGTACCATGGCGGCGTCGATCGAGCTGACCAAGGAGTACGGCTACGTGGTGCTGGTGCTCGTGGCGTACGCCGTGCTCAACTTCTGGATGAGCTTCCAGGTGGGCAAAGCCCGCAGGAAGTACAAGGTGTTCTACCCAACCATGTACGCCGTCGAGTCGGAGAACAAGGACGCCAAGCTCTTCAACTGCGTTCAGGTTTGTTCGTGCGCCCAAAATTCCTCTGTCCAGTCCTCATCGAATTTCCAATCTATTTTCCTGTGTGCTTGACTGCTTGTGAGAGCAGAGAGGGCACCAGAACTCGCTGGAGGTGATGCCGCTCTTCTTCGTCATGCTGCTGCTGGGCGGCCTGCAGCACCCGGTCGTCGCCGCCGGGCTCGGGGCCCTCTACACGGTCGCGAGGTTCTTCTACTTCACGGGATACTCTACTGGCGTCCCGGCTAACCGGATGAAGATTGGGTGCGTATTCTTAGTAAAAGCTCGCCGTAATCCGTGAGATAGCATTGCTATGGTTTCCCATAAAGCCATAACGTTGGTGGTGCACACTGCAGGAGGCTGTGCATTCTGTCGGGGCTTGGGCTGATCATCTGCACGGCATCGTTCGGCATCAACCTGGTCGTCAGGGAGATGCTCTGAATTCTCAAGCTTCAAGTGACTCGTGATCTTTGTAGGCTGGAATCTGGAGTAGTACAAGGGGGATTGAAGCATGTGGATTATACAGTTCCTGTTCCTAGTTTTCTTCTCTTATAGAATAAAGTTCTTTCTTGCTTTCGCTGTGAAGGATTGTACCACGAATGTTCTTTTCTTCAGTACCAGTGTTAAAAGAAAGTGATGCCTGTCTTCATCTGGTCTGACAGAAAACACATGATCCTAATTCCTAGTTGCTCTAACCATCTGCAACAGTTCTATTTTTTCTCTAATAACTGGTAAAAGAGTGAAACATTTTTGTGCATAGCTGATGCTATAGAATCCGTGAATATTTCAACTATGTAGAGCAAAACAAGTTCAACATGATCATATAACTCAGACATACAGAAGTGACAACAAAGAAATCCTTGTAAAAAGCCAGTTGTATCAATGTGGTTTCCCTAATAATCTGTATAGTTACACTACAGATCGAACATGCTTGTGTCCCTCGTCTGCACCACGGCAGAGTGAGCAACGCTGTCAAAATTCTTTCTAGATTACAATTGTCATCCTTCTGAGAAAGATATATCCAATTACGGTAATGGCCTGAATAATGAAACTACGGTTGCTCAACCAAGTAGTATGCAACCGTGAAATATGTTACAGAACGGAGTCATCAAAGCTCCAAGTTCGGGTATTATTACTGGTTACGGGCAGCCGTGAACCTCCTCTGAGAAGGTGTTGCCCTTCTGCTCACAACATGCGGGTTTTCAATTTCGGTATTGCAAAAATTTCGGCCACCACCGAAACTACCAAATTTCGCGAAATTCGGCTGAAATTTCGGCGAAATTTTTTTAGAGACTAGCACATGAAGTATGCTTTTTCTAAAAAAACATTTAAATCTAAACAAATATTAGTATGATTTATGACTACACATCTATTGAATACAAAAATATGCAATATAAACAATAAAAAATTGAGTCTAAAGTTATATAACACATGTATTAGTGTATTACAAAATTTTGGATTTTTCTTTCGACCACCACCGAAATTACCGAATTTCGCGAAATTTCGCCGAAATTTTGAACCACACCTTCGTACGGCAAGACTTCGTCATCCTCATGTTCCTTGGTGCATCTACGCTTGGCAGTAACGAGACCATCCTCCAGATCGTCGAAGCCTCTGCTCTTGGCAGTGGTTCTTCTCTGGTCCGGTTTCAACCTCATGCTTGCCCCACGCTTGTGGAATCCTTCATAGGGAGAGACATTGTCATCATCATCACTCTTCTGATCAATATAGTCAAATCTTCTACTCTTGCCAGCCCCTCTCGTTTTTCTCAATCCCAGCTGACTATCCTGGGTATCATCCTCAGGGCGGTCCCGATTGCACTTCTTGCAGAAAATGTTGCGTCGGAAGTTAACAAAGTCACATCTGTAAAGGGAGGCAATGTCTGATTAGCATGCAAAAAGTTGAGAAAGTGACAAGAGAAGATTAAACTGCCACATACGAGGGGCACTCCCACTCTCCAGGATTGAGTTGCCTCTTTGGGCGAGGTTCTTCACATTTAAAACAAATCTTGTTGCGAGAGAAGTTCATAAACTTACACCTAGGAGGCACAGACAGGGTGATGCAAATCAAATGGTGCTGGAAAGAAACGGAAAGAAAAAGGTATAATGTAATGTGAAAGTTACTGCATGCAGATCCAATCGCCCATTTTCATTTCAGGCATGGCTGCTTCTATCTTCTTTGGTCCATCTGCTTTGCATTCACGACAGCGATCATTGCGAGCAAAATTTAAGAAGTTACAGCTGCCAAAGATGAAGGGAGTTTAAGAACATAATGCTATCAACAGCTGTTCCAAAGAATATATAATGAACAAATGAAAAGAGAAACAATGAAGTGAACATGACAATAGCCCACAAAATGGCACAACCATTTGTACTGTATCTTTGATTAACAGTTAATAAAACTTATTTTTCCTTCAAATATGGATCATCACATCACAGTATTCCTGCAGTCATAATTTTGAAATGTGAACTGATGGTATGATAGTATTAAGAAAAACTATGTAGAATGATCATACAAAAAAGTATCATAAAGATTGGTTTTGAAGATACTGTCATCATGTACAATGAGGATTTACACATCAAGATATCGTACACGGATTTTAAGTTGACTTGAAACAGTTTTGGTTATGTACTTCACCTTCTAAAATATTTGCATCATCTATGGACAATAGGAGGTCGAAAATTCTCTCAATACTAGACATGGTTAGCAAACATACTTCCAACATGGATGAAATTTCCAAAACTTGGTTCAAACCTCTAAACATATACTGTTACCTTACAAGAAAATATAAATTGGTGAAAGTGCTGTTCAGCAAAATATCTAAGAATGCTATGCCAGAATGCTTCAGGATTGAAATTATATAAGATGACATAGAAACAGCTTATGTCGTTAATGAAAAAGTCCAATGCGTCAATATGTTAGTGTGCATTTCAGCTGTGCAAAATCCGACACAAAAGGTATGCTCTCCTTTTTTTTCGAAACCAAGAGGAATGCATATAGGAACCAACAGAAAAGTTCGATGAGAATGCTAAAAAACCTGGGTGTCCTGCAGCGCTTTAGAATCAATCTTAATTGAATTGGCCACAGCCATTAAAAAGGTCAACACTTCCTTGTGGAGTTATGGGTATCAACAATCCAAAGCATTGCGAGTGATGAAGTAATGAATAAGCATATAAACCAGTCAAACCACTTCCATGGAAGATGAAACTAATACTTTTAATGCATCTTGAAGGAATCCCGATGGAAATTAGTAGTCAATGACCAATGTAAGAAATGATGGCTATAAAGATGGCCTTCTGAAGAATGTTGTGGTGAAGTAAAATGCCATGATCTTCTAACTGTTGCAAACACAAAGTGTACAATAACAGCTCAACAGCGTATTTAAATCCATGCAGAAATAACTCGTGCCCATGGTCGCTAGCTTTTACTTTCTATAGGTAGAGAGAAACCATAAACAACATTATAAAAATAAACCCACATTCCTCCCCTCCCATGAATGTCTCATAAGATTCACTTGCATAACATAAAGAACTTACTTAGTGCACAACCAGTCACCCTTCTTCATTTCAACTGCAGTTGTTTCTCTCCCCTTCCCATCTGAGCCCTGAGCCTTCCTAGAAGCTTGTAATGCAGGTTTCGGAAGAGATGTATCGATTTTTGTGTCGCTAAGTTCAATAAGCCGTGAGAGAAGCCTTTTTGCAGATTCTTGCACACTTTCGATAACTGAGTTTTCTCCTGAAAGGTTTTTATCCATTGCATAACTTAGCAGTATGCGAACAACATCAACAGTCTTAACTTCAGCCTCGTCCTTTGGAGCGACAAAAGCTTTATCACAAGATGCCTTAAATTTGCAAATGCCACATGCCTGGTATTAGGGCACAATACAATGATATTGTTATTGTGTAGTTAAATTTAAAACTAAAGTGGGAAATCTATTATATATTTAGAAATGACAGGTAAGCTTACATCTTCTTCTTTGACCTCCACAAACTGTCTCAACCTTTTTGCAGAATTGACGGGCTTCCGATTTTTATTAGGACAGCCAGATGTGACAATAGCTTGAATATCCTGCTTGGGAAGCGAGCTGCAGCGTTGAAGCACTCAAATAAAAATCCAGTTTAGCCAGAAGATATACAATGCTTGCTGCCAGGTCATGGGTGTGAAAACCCAGTTCATGACATAAGCAGTGAAGACAACCATGACCCAAATGTTGACATTTCAAATAATGTTACAGTTTATATGCACAATATTTAGTTCCATGTCAATCAGAAGTTGGCAGTTATGAAGAGGGGTGGGGTGGGGGCATAATTCAAGACTAACATAGTCAGTGAGCGTTCTACCAAATATCCTCATATGCACAGCAGAAATTTAGTAGATATTCTTCAGTCGACTAAGTAAAAAATGCAGGAAGTGTTGATATAATGGAAGGCATGCAAGTGGAGAATTATTGGCTATCACTCTTTGGATCCTGTTTCATGAGCACACAAAAGGCCCAATTAGCAATTTGCGGCTGCATCTCCACTAAATCAGTGGCATGATGATTTGTGCAGCATAAAACTGAATTCCGACATCCGTGTATCCTAGTTATTACATAAAGTACGAGACCGAGAAATTTGATTCCTGCATAGAAGGAAAGAGCAAAAGAGTCGCAAGGTTTCTTGCACCTGAGGAGATCGTAGCGATCGCGCGCAAATTTGAGGCAAGCATTCTTCACCCTGTTCTCGTCGCTGAAAGGATAAATGTCTTCCGAGGCCACCGCGCTATCCGCCGCGGCCGCCACCGTGTTACCGGAAGCAGCCGCTGCTGCGTTCTCAGATGCAGCTGCAACCGTGCGAATAGCGACATCACGCGGGCTGTCTCCCGCCGCAGGCCGGCCTGTGTGCGTGGGCCGCGCCTACGGGCCGCGCGCTGCGCGAAAGTGGGCTGAGTCCGCATGGTTGTGGGCCGCGCTGGTGAAATCGTTTTTCCTTTTCTTAAGAAATTAGAAATAGCTTTATGTTTTAATTTCTGAGCTGAACTTTGAAAATTAATATCAATTTGCATATGTATCCAAAATTTGTGAAATATAATTTGTTGATCCTAAAAATGTTGTCTATCTAATGGTATGACTAGATTATGCAGGTCTGAGTTGATGCTAAGGCTTATTAAATCATTTGAGAGCGTTTAACATTATTTAGGTTAATATTTGTAGGAATTTTTGTGGTAAATTGGTAATAGTTTGTTCATAAAATTTTTATAGTAGGTTCATTGTATTATTATGTGCTTACTATAATTTTTGTGGCCCTAGAATAGACTGAGAAATAAAGTAGTTAGGTGCTCCTTGTTTTAATATACATTAAATTGTTAATAAAAGAAAAAATACATTTTAGTTGCTAAGATAATACTTAAATGTTTCATACCTATTTAGTGAAAAGGATGGGTAGCTTAGCATCTTAGTCATTAGAGTTAGCTTAGTAGCTTGGTAGATGTATTGTTATTTTAAGAGTTGTTATTGTCGTAATACTAAGTGTTGCATTGTCATTGCATGCATGTAGAGAACGAGTTGGTGTAGTTCGTGACCACGAGCGAGCAGGAGTACGAGGAAGTGATCGAGGAGTACAAGGAGGAGGTTCTCATATAGGAGGGAGCCCCGGAGCCACCAGTGACTGACTTTGCTGACACCCCACCTGCCCAAGGCAAGCCCTAGTACATAACCCTTATTTTGAATAATCACTATATATATATGATGTGCATTTACATTATATGATTTATATTGAAACTACATGCAGAGATAACCTATCTATGAGTCCTACAAGCATAGGTCGAGTAGCTGCTATGCTTGGGCTATCGATAGCATGAGTAACCTACCGTTACTCATAATAGGTGATCATTATTATTACTCTCATGATAAAATGGTGAAAGGAAATGGAGATCGGATAGGGATATGGTACGGGTATTGGTGGGTGTAATAGGTTGTATCCCACGGCCAATATGGCATAGCTTAGTTACACAGCTTTCCCTATCCGAGTCGGTTAAGGACCGTCCATTGCTGTGGATTCTAGTCAGGTCATAGACTTAATATCCTGAGCACATACTTGCTTATGAGAGCGGAAAGGCTCGTTGCTCTCTTGTCATGGGTTTTGGCTCTTTCTGGACCGACTGATTGGAGGTGGGGATGATGGAGGTCTAAGCACCACACTGGGTCTGGGACTCAGGAGTAGGGGCTTGGAGTCCAAGTTTGGACGGGGACCTAGACCCCTTGACAGGAGAGTGGTGGGTTGGTCATGCTTATGCCTGGGATACAAGCGGGGTGTGTGTTTTAGGGTACCCAGCTGGGATACATTAGTTCACGAATCGCCGTGTGATACGGTACGACTTGGCTATGATCTAGCACCATAGTAAAAACTAGAAGATAAAAGGGACTGAATGGATCTGATTGCTCAACTCATGCTTGAAAGTAGAACATGTGCTTACATAAAATGGTTGGCTAATGAACTAATCATGACCGCTAATAAAACACATACATAAGGATTCACAACTAGTAATGCTTTTCGCAAATAAAAAGGAAACTCAGCAAACCATAAAGCTTATTATATCCTTTGAAGTTGGGAAATTATTTCCACTGGTCGGGTAAGTCTTGCGAGTATATTGTGTACTTAGGGTTTATTTACCCCTGTTGCAAGTGCGGCTTGAGGAGTGGCTATTGTGTGGAGGATTCTTCTGGTGGGCACAGACAGATCCTTGTATCTTATTGTTAGATGTTTATTTCAATTTTGTTGTTTAAATTCTGTACTCTGAACTTGATATTGTAATAATGTATTTCTGAGAACTCTTGTTATATGAAATGTACTAAGTATTGTAAGCTCGTACTCATTATTGGATCCGAGGTGAAAACGTGGATTGTTCGAGTTCTCCCTTAGAGTGTGCTCAACGGAACTGTCCGATGCAACTAATTTTTGGGATGCTTAGTGTCTAGTGGAAGATGAGCGCCTCCAAAAGCATGTTATTTCAGACGGTAATGCCACAACAATAATCCTCCTTGACAAAGTAGTAAAAAATATGGGTGAATTCACAATTAGGTATCAAATAAATAGCAAGAACACCAATATCTTTTGAAAACTCTAAGTAGAACTATGATTTTCAAATATAAAGTGCATCTATTTTTTTTGTGATTCTAAAACCAAAGTACTTTACAAAATAATAGTATATAAAAAACTTAGTCTGATGGGAGCCTTATCCCTTTATCGATAAGCTGACTAGATTAGCTTTTAATAGGGTGGAACCAACTAGTAAACCATTAGTACTCCTTCCGTTCTAAATTGTAGGATTATACTATTTTGATTTTTCAAGTTACATTGCTTTTGTCGTGTATCTAGACATAATATGTATCTAGATACGTAGCTTTACTTGTATTAAAAAAAGCTAAAATAACATAATCCGGAGAGGTGAGCAAATTTGCCTCATGCAAGTTTGTCTAGAATCCAAATAGCTAGTCTCATGACTTCTTGCTCGACAAGGTGAAGCAAGACTCAACAAAAAGAACTAATGGTCTGTTTGGTTCGATTGTTAGGTGTGAAATGACACTTTTTAGCCAAACAAAACATGGTCTAAACAGTCCCATCATCACTTATGGCCTATTTGGAACTTAGGAATTTCACAACAATTGTGCAGGAAGTCATCAAAATTAGTTCATTTTACGGGGAAAAATACTGAAATAGAAAAAATTCAGGCATTCCGGTCATTTATCACCAGTCCACCACGAGCCACCAAGCACCTGGCTCATCTATCATTGTACTATACGTGCGCATGATACACGCCGCTCGCAAAGACCGCGCAACGCTCCCCACGCCACACCAGACGACACCCTAGTCCACGTGTCAGCGAGCCACAAGCCACCTCACGTTAAACTGAGCTAGGGGAGAAAACACAGATGAGCCCCAGTGGCCCTTGCCTGACCCGCTTAGAACTAGACAGGGTCATCTCGACCTTCTTGTTAGATCCTAACCTCGAGCCATAATCACAGAATCTCCATCAAGAGAAGGCCAGCAGGCCACTTGAGTCGGTCTCTAAAATGACTCAGGCGTCTTGCCCGACCCCAAGTGTCAGGTTCATAAACCTAAGATCCCCAATGGGCCGCTTCCCTACAACACTCGGTCCAGCAGGTGGTGCAACAACAGCACGCACCTGGTCTGGCCTAGATACACAACGACAGGCTGAGACCACAATCCAGTTCTCAACCAGCACCTCCGACCAGGAGACCTGGTCGAAACCCAAACTGAAAGGCCTAGCCGTGATGAGATCATAGTCTAATTCTAACCTTGTTCCTCCGACCAAGGATATGCCAGACCTTTGCTCGTCTCTCTTTCCCGACCAACACGGTCAGGGACGATTGGGAAATGACCGACCAGGGACACCCGCTCGGTGTGGGTCCAAGGAGTAGACAGAGCAAATAAGGTAAGACGCTCAAGTCAACCATAATACCAAGGATCATACCCTGCCATACTGTCGGGTTCATAAATCTAGGGTCCCCGATGGGCCTATTTCTCAGCAAAAGCTGGGCCCAGCAGATGACATTACAACAGCGTGCGACTCCTTGGCCGGCCTAGTTACCTAATGATAGGTCAAAAGAGTGATCTAGTCTCTAACTGGAAGGCCTGACTCGCTGGCGATGAGCCCATTGGACAAGGACCGCTCATTGGTCATGACCCATGCCCCCTCATATCGACCAAGGGAGGAACCAACCCGACCGGTTCCCGATCGGCCTACGAATGGCCGTGGCCGCCAGCTCATGGTGAACCCCCTAGAGCAACTAATGGGGCATCTCCTCATTGTGGGTCATGCGCACGCACCGACCCTGAAGATGTGGGGGGATGAACACGCTCCTCTGGCCGGCCGACATGCCCCGCCATGATTGGAGCAGGGGGGTGCAAAGCCAACGATGCCTTCGAAGGGTGCAATGACCACGCCCATTTCGCCTCTTGCTCAACGGCGGTGTCTAAGCTCACGATGCACTTCCTTGACTCAGGAACATCGCCATGCCTCTCCATATCCCGCCCACAGCTAACCGACGTGATCGTAGGCTCATGATGCTCCACCGAGCTCGCGAGGATGCCCATGTCTCCTTCATCCTTAGAGGTTCTCATGTCGCCACCCATCTCCATGGGCTCCTCTGACTTGATCTCTGCCTCCACATCGCTCTAGCTTTCACCCGCCTAGATCCATAGGCTGATCTCCTTCTTCTTCTCGAACCTCCTCCGAGCCTTCTTAGCTCTCTTCTTCTTCTTGGTAAGCGTTGCCTCCTTCAGGGTAGCTTGCCGAGCTGCACCCTCTGACCCCCTCGGAAGATGCAGCTAGGATTTGTAACCCACGAGTCCCTATGAAATGGATAACTCGAAATCAAAATAAAGGAGAGCAAGAGGGAAAAGGTCACAAAATAAGAAGAGGGGAGCATACCAGATTGGACAACTTCACGATGTGAAGAGGTCCAGGCGTTCCTTCAAGGGAGTCTTTATCCCTTAGTTGTAGCACCCAATCGAGTTGACTCCAGACTTCATCCTTCGGCATCTCCTCCAGCGACACACGGTCGGGATCCGTTGGGCTAGAGTATGCCCACATTGGCCTCCTCTTCTCTGTCAGTGAGGCCACTCGACGGTGGAAGAAGGTGTGGAAGACCTATAGCCCATCGAGGCCATGCTGCACTAGCTTCTAAAGCTCCGCCTCGATGACCTCTAGCTTATTTTATCGACTAGAGGGACCCCACGACCAGCTTTCCCACCTCTCTGACCTTCTTCTAGTGAACGATAGGAATGGCGCCTCCACTGGGTTCCTGATGTAGAACCACTCGCCATGCCACCTCTGATTGGAGTCATAGGGGGAGCACACAGGGTAGGAGGTTGACGGCTTCGTCTTCTTCTATAAGGCAAAACCCCCAACCGATGTGGTTCTAGGTGGTTTCCCCTCAGACAAGGCTCGCCCGGTGAAGAGATGCCAGAAGAGGTCCACGTGCGATTCTATCTCAAGGAAGGCCTCACAAACAGTGACAAACCTAGCGATGTGCAGCACCCCAGTCGAATTGAGGTGCTGTAGCTCTAGGCCCCGCTCGTTGTGGAGCCCGTGCAAGAACCAGTGTGCGGGATATCTAAGCCCACGCTCGTGGAAGGTGAGAAAGGAGACAACCTTGTTGGCCCATGGTCGCAGAACTACTTCCCCCGGTGCAGGAGCCCTCTAATGCGCCACCTCCTTCGATTGTAGCAGCCCCTTCTCGATGAAGGTGGTCAGCACCTCCTCATCTATGTTGGATGGCCTCTAGTTCGACATCACGCCCTAGATTCATGAACGAATCTATGAGTTCTCCTCTCCCTCGCTTTACCCTCTCTCTCCTAGAAACCACAGTGGTGCATGAATGGGCTTGGTGAAAAGGAAAAAGGAGGAGAGGCGGTAGTTGGAGAAAGGCGAAGGAATGGGAAGAAAACCCTCTCCATTCCCCCTATTTAATGTGGATAGGCATGCAATGGGACGCGTCTTGACTGATGGACATGCCCTGCCCAACAAAATGCCATCTGGTTAAAATAGGATGTGGCCTAGGTAGGGCCCACCACTATCACAACTCGGGCACATAAAATAAGGCGCAACCGCACGCAAACGACCCTCCGCCTTCCCAGGCATGGTTTGGAAGGCCCCCCAATAGGATCATCATCAAGGAAAGACCAACAGGCTACCTAAGTCGATCAGATGGCTCAGGCGACTAGCGAGAGACAGGTAATATGACAGAACCACCCAATTTATACAAGATCAAGTACGGCTGTCCCCGTTTAGCACGTTGACACGCACATACTTTCACTTATATAAACCTGGTAGTCCACCGAGTGTCACGAAGGACCTCGATAAATCAACATCACAACCAAGATCGTATGATTAAGCAAATACACATCACATACGTAGAGTTGCAGTGGAAATAATATTATAAATAGGTTCACAAATAATAGTACAAGTTTGGGTTTCAAAACCGCTTAGTGAAAACAACATAGCTTTCAAATGATTACCTTAATATAAGTTCCAAATACATTGCTAGCATAAGTGACATCCTTAGACAAAAGCATATAGATGAGAACTAAATATAGAGTCACTGAGCCTACCGATGGTTAGCCACCATCTTCAGCAGGCTGAGAACTTCACCTACAACATGGTGAGATAAACCCTGAGTACTCGAATGTACTCAGCTAGACTTATCCGTCATAAACCAGAAATAAAGTGACACTAAGGATTATGTAAGGCTTTATTAGTGGATCTTGTTAGACAACCTTTTTACATAAAAGCTTGAGTAATCATTATCATTATTCACCTGTACTAGCAGTGACTTTTAGCCATTACTTACCATCTATATTAGCACCTATACTAATCAATCACTTGATTAAGTTACAAACAATAATAACCATATTAGGTATTTTATGGCTCATTATCATTATCATCATCATCATCATCATCATCATTTAACCATATCTTTAAATTTAGTGAATCTACGTTGCCGCTGCTCAGTCAAGTTCTCACTATCTAGGAGAGACGACGATTTGAATCGATTCCTATCTAGCTGGAGGGGTATTCCTAACATAAACCCTGCTTTCCCCGTCAGGGTCACAATCAAGTCACCTTTGGTACAACTCTGGAGTCACGGGTCCAGACAGTGCCACATCCTCAAGGGTGACACTCTGCCAAGAAGTGCAGGACTTTTAAACACCTGACCCCTTGGACTCACGCCAATGTCCCCAAGCATATCCTTACTGCCTCCAGAATACGCATGACCCCCTCGTTCCTGGCCTAAGTCGAACTACTAGGCTTTATGGTCGGAACGACTTATCTGGCCAGCTAAGTGTTAGGCTACGTTTAACATGACATGAGGACGTACAGCGAATCAGTCCTTAAATGACATAGATGGGGATAGATTCACACCCAAGACCTCCATGCCTTGTTGCTGCACTATCGTCATCCTGTCCGATCTCTTTTTATTATTAACACATGGTTCTTTTCCATGATAGCAAATTTAGCCAACTGTGACCAGAGCTCATCCTACATCTTGCAGGTGATAGGAAATCACTCGACTTCTACTGGTCTAAGTATAGCTAAGCATCATTCGATCCTACACTTAATTAGGATTCATAGGATTTTATCTAGACAAGGTAAGGATATAATGCAACAATTGGTTCTAACTAATTCCTATACTTAATGCATCATCAACAATAAAAGATACTCAAGATATTTCTAAAAAAACATGGGAGACTTAGAATGCTCCGGGGCATGCCTAGAATCCAACACTAGGTTAGTGTTTGTTAGACGACACTCACTTGGTGAGCATCTCCTGTTTAGGCATGTACTCTAGGGTTCCTTCCATCTTCGGATTTGGCTCCAACATCTTGCCCTTCACATGATTCATCTAGCGTACCTAGATGAGATACAAGATGCAAGTGCATGAATATGAAGAATGGTAATATGAGATGCATCATATAATAGCATTCAAGGCAAACATAAGACCATGCAAGACATAGACACCTAGAATTATTTAACTAAACATCACACAACCTATTATAAAGGGGTAGCAAGCATATTAGGTATGGCACACAAGTGAACTTAAGTTCAGATATTGCACCCATGCATCGATTAAGAACTAACCAACATGTTAAGCCAAAACAAGAGCAAGCTAAAGCAATCACCTAGCACATGTATAGAAATCTAGGCAGCAGCATAACAGTCACTTATTTTATCCATAACTGGAGATCCAGACATCCAAAGAAGGTGATACTAGACTTTATGGAAAGCTAATGAAATTGCCTACAACATTGTTATTATCACCAAAATCTCATTCCAAAGCTAACTAGGTCAACCATGCCAATGTTTTAGATCTACCTAGAACTAGGATAGAAAAGTAGTAGTACTTTCAAAAATGTAAAACTAGAGTTAAAGACATCAAACAAGCATGAACCTTAACTTTCTAAAAAGATTATTAAATTATCTAAAACATATTTATTATCATCATAAGGTGATTCTACCATTAACAAGGTCAATCAAGCATAATTGAGCACATCTATCCAGACTTGGACAGATTCTGCCATGCAACTTTGCAAGCTTATAACTGGAGCTCACAACACCAAAAGGGATGATCTTTAATAATTTGGAATGCTCATGAAAGGCACTACACTTGTTATATTATCTCTAATACATGATTCAAAGTGTAGCTAAGTCAAACAAGACAATCATTCAGATCTCTACAGAGAGCATGCAAAATCTGACAATGAACTTACAAAATCTATAGCTCCTAAATTATCAGGCCTATGTCCATAAATTTGAACACAAGCAAGATTATGAAATTATCTACAACTTTGGTATTCACTACAACCACAACAAACATCATTTCCACCACAAAAATGATTGCAGAAGCAAAACTGCAAATGTAGCCCAACAGCAGTGGTACAAAAAACTGATAGGAACTTCAAAGAAGCATAACTGGAGTTCTAGACCTCCAACAAACATGAATCATAACTTTTTGAAAATCTTAGGAAGTTACCTACAACTTTCTTTATTCTCGTATTAAGATGATTCTACAGTTAGAAGGGTCAATTAATCTAATAATTGCATCTCTATCCAAAACATAGACAGAAACTGACATACCACTTTTAATAGCTATAACTAGAGTTCTATATGTCCAATAAATATGATTCTAGACTTTTTGGAAAGTTAGCAAATTTATAAACAACTTTGTTATAAACACCTAAAGCTAGCTCTACTACTAAAAAGTCCCCACAGTACCAACAAGGCAACCCTATCTGAGTTTAGGAAGAAACAACCACAGATATTTAAGCAACTATAACTAAAAATGTACTTAACCAAAAATTATGCTATTTAGCTTTTTGGAAATATTAAGAAAAGTAATACAACTCATGTATTGTCATAAAGTCATGATTCATAACTTAATTGAGCCAATTAATTCAAAGATGCAGGCCTATTCAGAATAGGAGCAAAGCAATACAGGGCATTTCTTATTTTTATAGATCTTAAACTATCAAGCCTAAAATCCTGAAATTTTTACCATACATCAATCATCACCTGGTTAGCACTCCATAAAAATGTCATATTTGTTTGAGCACAACAACTACAGTTATGAAAAAGACAAGACACAACTAGTATTAAAAACCTAACTGCATAAATCTATTTTTACAGCAAAATATTTAAACTAAAACATGCCATATTATAGATCTACCGCATAGACAATTTCACAAGGATTCCAAAAAGTACTCATTTTCTATTTTATGATATTTATACTAATTACTATGAATTTTCAAACTTGATCAGCCAAATCTACTTAAATCAAAGAAAAGACATGTAAATCTTGCATCGGAGACCCTGAAGTCTCCACAAATTAAACTCCGACAAAGAGGTCCTTATGAGCACTATTCACATGAGTCACTACTTCGCAGAAAGATCCTTCTCCTTTTCTTGAATTGTTGCGCCACGTCCCTGTCGCGAGTTGGGAGCAGGGAGGACGACGGGAGGATCGGCCGGCGGCCCGACAGCGACGAGGAGTGGCGGCGAAGCACATGTGGCCCATGCACACCGATTGCATGGCTTTAGCACGGCCCACGGTGGCCTACAGTGGACCGGCCACGCATGACCATCGATGGCGATAGGCAGCTAGCGACGGCGGCCATGGCATGGTCGGCTACGGTAGTGGATCAAGGAGCGACTGAGGTGGAGGCAAATGGGAGCTGCAAGGGCGCTCAGCAGAGGAGGTTGTCAGTGGCAAAGGAGCTCCCTCGGTGGCCATGCTCGAGCTCGTGGTCTGCATCCATGGCGAGGCGAGTGAGGGCAGTGGGAATGGAGAGGGTAGGCGAAACAGGGCTCGGGCTCGGCTTCACCAAGTGACACGACGACGAGGTGGCAAACGGCACAGCACAGAGGAGCCACACGGCCGAGCAGTCTGTGACGGTCGGCCACGTAAATCCAAATTCAAAATTATGAAGGAGCAGCAATACTATCTTAAAACTACGCCTAAAATCTCAATCTTCATCCCTTCATATCTCCTAAACCAGTTAGTTTTGGCACAAGCTATATTAAACAAAGTTGTAGACCTACGCGACCTCTCCAACTTTTCTTAAAGCGTTAAAGTCTAATTCGGCCTGGTTGGAGAGATGCAAGGCTCCAAAGCGGGGTACATGAAAACTGTAATATCAGTTTAAGTCCATTAGGGACTTAGCCAAATTTTCAGCTCCAGAAACAACAATACAATCATTTTTGGAGGGCATGATAGACTAATTTAGAGGCTAAACTAGCTCATGATCCAAAAATAAAGTTTATTCTACTCCACTCAAACTTCAATGTTTCTTTAAGATACAACTCCATGCAAGCACTCTAAGTGATTGGTCAACACCAGTCAATATAGCATCACGGTAAAGCTTAAATTACCCTTTTTGATCTATTGGAGCATTTTCTGTCCACTTGCTCAACATGAACCCTTCATAACTTTTGTTCATGAGTGTAAGTAGAGTTGTTTGTGTAAGGTTGCAATGTTTGTTTGTCATCACATGTTCTCATTCACCTAATAAAGCAATTCAGGTGAGAACATAACTTGTCATTTCATGTGACTTCTTGATTCCAAACTTCACAAAACTTTTTCAATCATCCATGTGGGTGGAAATTGATGTGAGGCACATGAAAGAAGAACCTTCAACATTACTTAGGTGTATATCTGAAAAGGGCCAATAAGCAAGCAAAGGTGTGTTGCCCAAGTTTAAGTTGGAGCTCACTCTTGTAGATTTGATCTTAACACCTTTATCACCACTGAATATGTCATGTTTGAGTTCAAAGCCATTGCTTAACTGGTGACAAACACCTGGGGTGTTACAGGTAAGGAGCAGTGGGATGCCCCATGCAGGCTATGCTGACTTCATCATAAATGATAGACACGGATCCCATTTGGATATATCTAATAAGAGCTCCTCAAACCCACCACTCGAGCCATCAAGGTAACTTTACCAAACCTTCTTACTTTATTTTCTAATGCATGATCATTCATTCATCCTTTCCCATACATGCATTTACGCATTCATCCATACAATCATTCATTCATCCCATACATCCAAAGCATTACATATGCAATTGATACATCACAACGCTTCGTGTTGCGTCACAAAGCAGTAGTCGCCTCATTCGACATGAGTGACGACCGACCGAGGTTCGAAGGCCGGCCCACGAAGGGCTCGAGGCCACCTCACACCAAACAGAGCTAAGGGAGAAAATGTGGATGAGCCCCAGCGGCCCTCGCTCGATCTGCTCAGAAGCAGATAGGGTCATCTCGACCTTCTCGTTTAATCCTAACCTCGAGCTATGTCCACAGAATCTCCATCAAGGAGAGGCCAGCGGGCCACCTAAGTCGGTCTTCGAAACAGCTTAGACATTTATCGGGAGGTGGGTTAAGGAGCAGTGGAATGCCACATGAGGGCTATGTTGACCCCATTACGAACGATGGACCCAGATTCCACTCGAACACACCCATTAGAGAGCTCACCGAGCGCGTCACTTGAGCCATCGAGGCAAGCGACATGAGCTTAGCCCCTTTGGTAGTGAAAATCATGGATAGGGTAACACACGAAACTAGACCAACCCCTCAGCCACGCCCGGCACTTGGATCCACGCTCCGTCGTGCCCAACCCCCTAGCTACGCCCGATGTTTGGGTTGGCGCCCAACGCCTGGGTCCGTGCTGCCTGAAATGATGGCTTAGAGCGTTGGCAAGTCAAAAAATCCCCTAGGTGATTCCCGAATCGCCTAGGGGCTCGGAGGCTATGCCCACTGGGTGCGCTCGCACGCACCTGCTGGCAAATCAAAAAATCCCCAGGTGATTTCTAGGACCACCAAGGCCGCACCCCTTGCTGGGCTCTGCCTCATCCAACCCCGAGGGTTGGCCCCGTCTCGTCTGACTCTCAAAGGTTGGCTCCGCCTCGTTCGACCCCCGAGGGCTGGCTCCGCTTTGGCTGACCCCTGAGGGTAGGCTCTGCCTTGGCTAATGTTTGAGGGCTGGCTCTGCCTCTCCCGACGTCTGAGGACTGACCCCGCTTCGCTCGATCCCTCGGACATGGTTCCTAATAGAAGCTCAGGGCCGCCGCCAACCACTATGGGCCAAAAAGTACAACCACATGTCAAACTTTTGGCATTGTGCAGGGAGCGGTCACGTCTCAGCATGACCCATCTCCGTGACATGTCATTCCAGGGGACTCACATCGACCCACAGTGATGGACGCGTGGTCGCTATGCTACCTACTCCCTATACGGCCACTGATCAGCATGCTGGTTCATCGGTACAACGCCTGGGTCCGTGCTCTGTCGCACCCGACCCCTCAGCCACGCCCAACGCCTGGGTCCGCGCTCCATCACGCCCGACGGCGACTCACGATCTTACACCCATCCGTTGCTCTCGTGCAACAAGTATAAACAACCCCTTCATGACTTCGTAGAAGTCCCAAAAGGGCTCGGGAACTTCTGTCGGGTTTATAAACCCAGGGTCCCTCAATGGGCCCATTTTCTAGCAAAAGCTCGGCTCAGCAGATGGCATTACAACAACGCGCAACTCTCGGGCCGGCCTGAATACCTAACGACATGCCGGAAGAGCGATCTAGCCTCTAACTAGAAGGTCTGGCCAAGAAGGGGACAACACTCGCTTCCGACTCTGATCTGCTTTTCCGATCAGGAATACGCCGAACCTCTGCTTATAGCTCTTCTCCGACCGATGCGGTCGGAGCCGACTGAGAACAACCAACCAGGGTCACCTGCTCGGTGAGGACCCAAGAATCAAGCAGAGCAGATAAGACAAGGCGCTCAAGTCAACTATAATAACAAGGACCGTACCCTGAACATCTGTAGGACAGTACCGCTAGGTCATACCAGAAGGGTGCTTTACAACCTTTAGGCATGTTAGAACCCAAACAGTATTGTGGGCGCTGACATTTGCCTTATAGTGTTGTGGGCGCCGTCGTTTGCCATACCAGGCGAACACAGTAAAGCATGTCACACGCGTCTGACATAAACAATATTGTGGGCGTCGACGACCATCGTGTACTCGACAGCTTGGGCAACAAGACTTAGTAGCACACGTACAAACTCGCTCTCTCTTGTAAGAACATCCCCTTCACCTATAAAAGGGGATGCACTCCCTCCCAACGAAGGACGGTCATTTTCTGACTCTCTCTGCTTAGCTTAGATATTCTAAGCATTCGAACAGCTCCATAGCTTAAGAACTTTAAAGCTACACAGAGCATACATTTCAATACTTAGCATATGTTGAAGCTCCCGTCACTCTTGGCCCTTCAATTAGGAGCCCGACCGAACCTTTAACACTCCACTTTCTATTCTCACTCGTTTGTAACCCCACAACAAACTTCGAGCACCTGGGCTCAGGAATAAAGTTACCGACCGACTGGAACTGGACGTAGAGCACATTGTCTGAACCAGTATAACCCATGTGTCATTGAGTGCTAGGCCACATCCGATCATAACACACGGTAAAACTACAAATATTTACTTGTTGGTCACTTTTCGCACATCACTCCTCTTAAAGGGAGAAATATTCTACGAAGAATCACTTGTATCTCGTTCTTTTTAGCCAAGAGTTAGTTTCTCTTTATTCTAGTTCTAATTTCAAGAACTACCAGACTAGTCAAATAGTGTGATGAAGTGATTTTGATTTGCACAGAAACAATTAGAGAAAAACTAGATGTAAAATGTTTCAAAGAAGAATCAACGTTCCTACCAAATGTACCCTTAAGTGATCTAGCTTATGAACATTTAGCTAGATGTATGTGCTGCAGCTTGAATTAGAGAACATGTTTTTCTTTTTTTTTATATATATAAACCTATGTTCGTTTTGCTAAAAAACCATGTCTGAAGATACTCCTGACTAATTTATTGCTAGAAAAAGACCGTTCCTTACCTAAAATAGTACGGCTGTTAAGAGCAGGGAACAGCCAATTCATCGCTGATCCCCCGGATACATACCGCCGGCCCGCCGCCGCCTCCGCTCGAAGACTCGAGCGCCTGGTCTGCTCGCCCGGCACCCTCCCCCGCGCTCGATTGTCTTCGCCGACGACCGTAAGTGGCCTCATCGCCGGGGAGCTCTCTCTGACTCCTCTCTAGCCCAATACACAAAGCAATTTTCTCTCCTAACCCCAGATTCGGTTTTTCCTCCAGGTCGCACAAAGATCCGTGGTGAGGAAAGCACTAGGACGTGCAGTATAATTGTGAATCGCCGGAAAAACATCCGTTGGCGGCGGCATGAATAAGCGGCCCCGCGACGACCACTCCTCCTCCTTCGCCTCCGCGCCCAAGCGCCAGTACGGCGCAGGTACTCCCTCGCCGCCTCGTCCCCCTTCCCCTCTTGCTCACCAGCCGCCCCGGCCGGCGTCGGGGCGAGGCTAGCTGCCGCGGTCGGGTTGGATGGCTAACTAGGGTTTGGGGCTTGGGTGGCAGGCGGAGGGTATGGCGCGCAGCAGGGGTACTCGGAGGAGCGGAGCAGCGCGCGGCGGGTGGCCGACCACTACAGCGCACGGTCCAACCAGACCCTCGAGGAACGCGAGAACAGCCCCATCATCCACCTCAAGAAGCTCAACTGGGTGGGTCTCAATTCAGTTTACCACGCCTACCCGGCCATCCCTGGATTCCTGATAAAATGGGGAACCCGTGATGTTTGATACATCCTGCCAGTGACCACGCTGACCGAGTAACTGTTCAATCTGTGTGTTTGGGCAGATCAAGAGTGTTTTAATCCAGCTGTATGCACGCCCGGGCGACTGCGGTCTTGATCTTGCTTGCGGGAAGGTTAGTGGCATGTTGCGGTTGCTTTGTATAGTAGAAAGTGCAACGGTTCCTGGGCTTGAAGGTAGCGTTAACCATTAAGCTATGCTTATTTGTTTGTAATGCAGGGAGGTGATTTGATAAAGTGGGATAAAGCCAAGGTTGGCTACTATGTAGGGGTTGATATTGCTCAAGGCTCGGTTAGTTTCCTGTCACATGAAACATTTATTCTATGTGTACATTTGTACAAGTACACCAGAAGTTGTTATGTATTCGCTGTATATTTAGCTTCGGCATTTTGAATTGTTATCATTGATGCCTTATGAATTCTATGAACTAATCAATTGAACACTTTATGTTGTAATATCATCTGATGTGCAATATATTTTCTGTTTCTACATCACTTTTGAGCATGGACATATAATGGCCTTACACTTTCAGACTTTCAGATAAAAGATTGCATGACTCGCTACAATGGTGACACAGATCAACAAAGAAGGAAAAAGTTCAGTTTCCCTGCACGGCTTATTTGTACTGATTGCTATGAGGTAAAGAGATGGAAGCTACTTGATTAGCCATGACTAACTTGATGGTTCGCAAACCCACTAATAGAATGAACATGTCAGGCTGTTTCGAACCATTGTTATTTTCTGTAATTATGTCAGAATGTCAGATCATACGCTAGCATGGCACCTTGCATAGAGCACTCCTGGACTTATTCATGCTCTATTGAAAAGATGATCTCGAGCTGGTTCTGATGAAGAACTTCCATGAATTTGTACACGAGTACTTGCAAAAACCAGAGTTTACCGAGCTGATGCGGAAGCTGGGTGCCCTTGGTGATGGAAGGCAGGACCAAAGTAATGTCCCTGCCAACCTTATAGATAGATTTTCTACCCCTTCTACCCCTGAATGCAGCTTACCCCCACCTCAAAGCTATAACACGTAAAATGCAGGTACACTGTCGCAGGATGAGTGGGAGGTTTCCTACCTCTATCTCGCATTTGTCCTGCGGAAGGTATTGCGCAAGCAGCGCAACTCACGTGTTTTTGATTCTGTTAGCATCAGAACTGCATGCCAGTTTTTTTTTGCTAACACGTTCTACATTCACAGCGAGGGCAACCGCCTACCCAACGAAGAGCCAACAACGCAAACAGAGGGAAGATGTTCCTCACCGAGGGTGACATCGAAGTTCTCGGGATATAAGCATGAGTGTACCCTAGGAGATTTCGCCCTAGCAGAGCTTGCTAACAGCTTACCGATTATATGCTCCACAAGACCACAGTCCGCATAGCATGAAAGAAAGTTGTAACATTAGTGGCTCACCTGTCATTTGTTTCTCCAATCTGTATCTTCTGTATAGCTTCACGTGTACTTTCTGAACTTCTTTTTGTATTGACAATGTCAATATTTAAGGATCAGTAGACTGGCATCACGCATGACGTATGTAGCTAATCTCTAACGTTGACTAGCAATTTGTCAAGTCTTCTATCTTTTTCTTCAAGAAAAAACGATTCTTTTCTGCGCAACAGCTGAATAAACCTTGTTTCTCGTACAGTCTCTAGTTCCTGGCAGCGGAATAGAGTAAAGCGGCCCTGCTGGGTCAAAGCTTTCTTGGGCCGGAGGGCAAGTTTAGATTCTAGAACCGCCCCTATAAGATGTGTCTATCCACTATGAAGTCTTCAGACCATAGCCTGCAGCCGCCCTCCATCCTCGTTCCCGATCTCCATTTCCAATAGAAGAGGGAGAAACCGAGGCGGCAGACATGGCGGTGTCGATCGAGCTCACCAAGGAGTACGGCTACGTCGTGCTCGTGCTGGTGGCCTATGCCTTCCTCAACTTCTGGATGAGCTTCCAGGTCGGCAAGGCCCGCAAGAAGTAAGCCCTCCGAAATCTGAATCGCTCGTCGCCAACTCGCCATTGCTGCTTTTGTTCGCCTCCGCCCATTTCGTCAACGGATATTTGATGGTTTCCGCTGTGTTTCTTCTCTAGGTACAAGGTGTTCTACCCCACCATGTACGCCATCGAGTCGGAGAACAAGGACGCCAAGCTCTTCAACTGCGTGCAGGTGCGCCCAAGATTCTGCCATCCTCTCCCCGTGTGATTAATTGCTCGTGACTTGTGAGGGGATGATTTATTGGGAGGGAGGGAGAGGACGAGTGTCATCTAAATTCCTGCTGGTTCTTGTGTTGTTTTGAGTGCAGAGGGGGCACCAGAACTCTCTGGAGATGATGCCCACGTTCTTCGTCATGCTGCTGCTGGGCGGCCTGCAGCACCCGACCATCGCCGCCGGGCTGGGCGTCCTCTACGTCGTCGCGAGGTTCTTCTACTTCAAGGGATACGCCACCGGCGTTCCGGACAACCGTCTCAAGATTGGGTAAGTTTGCTTCCGTAGTGTGGCTTGCGTCAGATGCAGAAGATGCTGATAAAATGATGAAATCTCCACGCACTTGCAGCAAAACATAAATCATATAAGGGAGAATTAACAGAGTTTAACTTGATTTCTATGTTTCTGTTTGTTATGAAATATTTATCACTCTCCAACTCTCCATGAAAATGTAGAGAGTGGTAGTCGTATACTCGTACAAGTGATCCCCACCAATTTGTAATAAATTCTCCACATCTTTAAAAGCGAGACACGTTATCACAGATTTTTTTAATCTGCTTTATTTATGTGGTTCGAAGCTTCTGCTATATTCTATGGTTTCCTGAGTGCTGGTAGTGGGTAGGCCGTAGGTAGCCAGTGCTCGGTTCGGCAACAGTAGTCAAGGATAGCGTAACCCCATTAAGGTTTATGTAGTGCATTTGTTGGTGCTGTGGTGCATTTCTAAGGGATGAAGCCGATTATTTTACTTTATCCTCATTAAGGACAGCGTTTGTGCTGAATTTCTGCACCATGGCGACCTTTTTTTTTCCTGAGGCCCTAGCTGCTTGTCTGGTCAAACTGTCCAGCTTCTCAATGTTCACACAAGTCATTGCTGTGGACTGAGACTTTGGCCGGTTACACCGGTAGGTGAATTGCAATTCACATGTTTGGATCACAGCTGATTTGCTATGGTTTCAGTCAACTGCTGTTCAGTATGGTTGGTAGGAATGGCAATTTTTTTTAAATTTTTTTTTAGGAAACTGGAGGGGTTTGCACCCCTACAGAAATTTATTGAAATAGTGCATAAAAAAGTTTACAGAGATTAATACTAGTAGGGGTTTGTTCTGATCCTAAACACTTTTGATTTAGAATAATTATTGCACACTTGCACTTTCGATTTAGAATAGCCTTAAGTGTTTGTTGAATTTATTGCGCACTTGCACTTCCAAGTTGTAAACTTTGCTTTTGTGCTCGTATCAGTATTCTTAGGATCATTTGACTCTTTGTAGCTACGCCATCAGCTACCTTCCGCACAACTTTGTCCAAATTTTTTAGTGTTCAAATAATTAAGGAAAAAGTCTACTTAACCCCCTCACTTTTCATATTTGGTATACTTCACCCCCTCAACTATGAAACCGTCTGTTTTACCCTTGAACTTTCTAAAATCGTCTATTTTATCTCTCGGGCGGTTTTCAGCTGCGGGATTGCTACAGTAACAGCGTTTCTGCTACAGCAACGGTGGGTTTGCTACAGTGTCGGTGTTTTTTAATTTTTTTTTATTTATTTTCGGTGAATTTTTGAAAAATCATAGTAAATCATAGAAAAATCATAAAATAAAAAATCTAATTTTATTGGACTCCACATGAGTAGATCTACACAGTGAATATATAATACGGTATGCTTTAGTACAAAATTTATTTTGTAGCTTTAGATTAATTGGAAAATCCAATTTTGTCTGTAATTAATTAGAATTTATCTATAACTAAGTTATACATAGTCCAATGAGTACGAAATTTTTACTATAGTTCAAGCATACAATAATTAGCGTACCATAAAAATTTCACCATAATTGGACCATAGAAGCTGCAACTATGAATTATTCCAATTAATTACAGACAAAATTAGATTTTCCAATTAATCTAATGCTACAGTAAAAAAATTGTACTAAAGGATACCGTCTTATATATTCACTATGTAGATCTACTCATGTGGAGTCCAACAAAATTAGATTTTTTATTTTATGATTTACTGTGTTTTTTCAAAGATTCACCGAAAATAAAATAAAATAAATTCAAACCCAATGTTACTGCAGCAAACCCGCTATTACTGTAGCAAAACCGCTGTCAAAAGACCGCCCGTGGGGTAAAATAGATGGTTTTGGAAAATTCAGGGGGGTAAAACAGACGGTTTCATAGTTGGGGGGTGAAGTAGACCATGTATGAAAGGTGGGGGGTTAAGTAGACTTTTTCCAAATAATTAACTACCATTAGCATAGACCTTGGTTGGCAGGTCTGGTTTGTTCACACTGGTCTATGTTATGGTAGTCCCTTGCACTGGAGTATTAATTTCATCATTTGTAGCTAACATGCCGCTTACTTTCTGCCTAGTGTCAGAGACCTTGATTGTTAAGTTTTGCTCACAATTTTCTGTGGGGTCAGCCGTGGTTAGGCATTGCAAAAATAATTAACTACCATTAGCATAGACCTTGGTTGGCATGTCTGGTTTGTTCACACAGGTCTATGTTATGGTAGTCCCTTGATCTGGAGTATTAATTTCATCATTTGTAGCTAACACACCGCTTACTTTCTGCCCAGTGTCAAAGACCTTGATTGTTAAGTTTTGCTCACAATTTTCTGTGGAGTCGCCATGGTTAGGCATTGCAAATTCTAATTCCACCTGGCTGCCTTTATTAGCGACTATCACGACGCCCTCTGATATGGACAGCATGAAGGATCACTTGAACGAGATTATCTGAAGTTGTAGCAAATGACATCTGTTAGATCAAAGCTCACATTGTTGCTAGTAATTCATGCCATCTATTATTAGTAGTGGTTACAAGTTCTTACTTGATTGAGCTGCTTGCTGTGCGTGCTGCAGGAGGCTCAACTTCTTGGCGTTGTTTGGGCTGATCATCTGCACGGCATCTTTCGGCATCAACTTGGTCATCAGGGAGACACTCTAAACTTCAGGTTTACGTGTGAGCTGCAGACTCGATTAATG
Source organism: Miscanthus floridulus (assembly GCF_019320115.1). NCBI lineage: Eukaryota > Viridiplantae > Streptophyta > Magnoliopsida > Poales > Poaceae > Miscanthus > Miscanthus floridulus. The sequence continues at coordinate 23,390,237 of NC_089581.1, forward strand.
GGACAAGTTACTTGAGGCCTGAGCAACTTTGTGTGACATGAGCCAGTTGGGTTTGCATAGTTGTATGCTCGTTTCTTTCTGTGTGTGTGTGTGTGTGTGTGTGTGTGTGTGTTGATTAGCAAAGTAGTTTCACTTTTGACTGTGCCTGAATAAGAGGAGACAGATGGCTTGAAGCATGAATCTTGCAGTTCTGGCTGCTTGTCACTCTCTGGTTTCGTTGTAGATGAGATGGTTGTTGATGGTTTGTGTTTGAGGCATGATCCTTAACTTTTACCAATCTAAAACCGGCGTGCATCAGCATCAGCCGTTTTTCGAGCCAGCGAAAACAGCCTATGTTTATCCACTGTATGCGAGGTATTGGCTGGTAACAGTTCTGCATTGACTGCACAGCAACCCTAATCGGCTGGTAACAGTTCTTGGACTTCTTTAGATAAAAAGACAAGGGGAGGAACCACCGGATATGCGAAGAAGAATTTTGGAGAAAACGCCCTCAGGAGGCCCCAGCCCTGTCAGGTCGCGCCTCGGTCCAAAAAAGCACTTATCGCTTTCTAAAATTCAAGATTAAATCTATAAAAAAAATACTGGACCTAGGCTGCTGATTGCAGCGCGTCAGCTATCCTACATTATTTTACTCGTAGGCTATCCTTACAATATTACTCTCAAAACAGATGTACTTCCAAAATAAATGTCGCTATCACAATACTTCCAAGTAAATGTCAGCTATGGTATTCATGTCAGTCAAACTTTCATAAACTTAAACTAAGTTTATAGAAAATATTAACAACATTTGTATCTCCAAATAAATTTACTAAAAATAGCTTCAACGATCCATCTAATGATATCATGTACTATAAATATTAATATTTTCTTATATATATTTGGTCAAAGTTAAAAGTCTTTGACTTCTCGATAAGCGAAAATGACACTTCGTTTTAGATGAAAGGAGTAGCAGCACTGCATTAAAGTAGAGTTGAACAGGCTCACTAACATTTTTTTATATTAACTCGGTCCTATAGAGGAGTCATTCTAATTTTATCCTAATTTAAACAATCTTAGGTTTGATTAAATTTATATGAAAAATATTAATATTTAAGATACTAAATAAATATCATTAAAAATTCTATAAAATATATCAACATTTTATATTTATTGTATTCGGTGTCATAAACATTGATATCCCTTGATTAAAAGCTAATCTCATATATATACTACTAGTTGTCACGTGAGGCTATTTATATTACGAGCTATGTGCTAAAAATTAAAATAATTAAAAATTTTGTTTTAGTAACTAGTTATCTTGTAGTACCGTGGAAGGCGCCCTTATATTATATACACCTAAATTCTGAGCTCTGATATCAGCCAGGTGCCCTGGTGCATACTTGTTTTGAGAATTCCTATGTTCACGATGTATTCCAAAACGCGACTTGAGGAGGAACCCATGAGAACATTACCAACGATTTCCAAACAAACGACATCAACCTGGTCGTCAGGGAGATGCTCTGAATTCTCAAGCTTCAAGTGAGTCGTGATCTTTGTAGGCTGGAATCTGTAGTAGTACAAGGGGGATTGAAGCATGTGGATTATACAGTTCCTGTTCCTAGTTTTCTTCTCTTATAGAATAAAGTTCTTTCTTGCTTTCGCTGTGAAGGATTGTACCACGAATGTTCTTTTCTTCAGTACCAGTGTTAAAAGAAAGTGATGCCTGTCTTCATCTGGTCTGACAGAAAACACATGATCCTAATTCCTAGTTGCTCTAACCATCTGCAACAGTTCTATTTTTTCTCTAATAACTGGTAAAAGAGTGTACCATTTTTTGTGCATATCTGATGCTATAGAATCCGTGAATATTTCAACTATGTAGAACAAAACAAGTTCAACATGATCATATAACTCAGACATACAGAAGTGACAACAAAGAAATCCTTGTAAAAAGCCAGTTGTATCAATGTGGTTTCCCTAATAATCTGTATAGTTACACTACAGATCGAACATGCTTGTGTCCCTCGTCTGCACCACGGCAGAGTGAGCAACGCTGTCAAAATTCTTTCTAGATTACAATGTCATCCTTCTGAGAAAGATATATCCAATTACGGTAATGGCCTGAATAATGAAACTATGGTTGCTCAACCAAGTAGTATGCAACCGTGAAATATGTTACAGAACGGAGTCATCAAAGCTCCAAGTTCGGGTATTATTACTGGTTACGGGCAGCCGTGAACCTCCTCTGAGAAGGTGTTGCCCTTCTGCTCACAACATGCTTGCGCACACCTTCGTACGGCAAGACTTCGTCATCCTCATCTTCCTTGGTGCTTCTACGCTTGGCAGTAACGAGATCATCCTCCAGATCGTCGAAGCCTCTGCTCTTGGCAGTGGTTCTTCTCTGGTCCGGTTTCAACCTCATGCTTGCCCCACGCTTGTGGAATCCTTCATAGGGAGAGACATTGTCATCATCATCACTCTTCTGATCAATATAGTCAAATCTTCTACTCTTGCCAGCCCCTCTCGTTTTTCTCAATCCCAGCTGACTATCCTGGGTATCATCCTCAGGGCGGTCCCGATTGCACTTCTTGCAGAAAATGTTGCGTCGGAAGTTAACAAAGTCACATCTGTAAAGGGAGGCAATGTCTGATTAGCATGCAAAAAGTTGAGAAAGTGACAAGAGAAGATTAAACTGCCACATACGAGGGGCACTCCCACTCTCCAGGATTGAGTTGCCTCTTTGGGCGAGGTTCTTCACATTTAAAACAAATCTTGTTGCGAGAGAAGTTCATAAACTTACACCTAGGAGGCACAGACAGGGTGATGCAAATCAAATGGTGCTGGAAAGAAACGGAAAGAAAAAGGTATAATGTAATGTGAAAGTTACTGCATGCAGATCCAATCGCCCATTTTCATTTCAGGCATGGCTGCTTCTATCTTCTTTGGTCCATCTGCTTTGCATTCACGACAGCGATCATTGCGAGCAAAATTTAAGAAGTTACAGCTGCCAAAGATGAAGGGAGTTTAAGAACATAGTGCTATCAACAGTTGTTCCAAAGAATATATAATGAACAAATGAAAAGAGAAACAATGAAGTGAACATGACAATAGCCCACAAAATGGCACAGCCATTTGTACTGCATCTTTGATTAACAGTTAATAAAACTTATTTTTCCTTCAAATATGGATCATCACATCACAGTATTCCTGCAGTCATAATTTTGAAATGTGAACTGATGGTATGATAGTATTAAGAAAAACTATGTAGAATGATCATACAAAAAAGTATCATAAAGATTGGTTTTGAAGATACCTGTCATCATGTACAATGAGGATTTACACATCAAGATATCGCACACGGATTTTAAGTTGACTTGAAACAGTTTTGGTTATGTACTTCACCTTCTAAAATATTTGCATCATCTATGGACAATAGGAGGTCGAAAATTCTCTCAATACTAGACATGGTTAGCAAACATACTTCCAACATGGATGAAATTTCCAAAACTTGGTTCAAACCTCTAAACATATACTGTTACCTTACAAAATATCTAAGAATGCTATGCCAGAATGCTTCAGGATTGAAATTATATAAGATGACATAGAAACAGCTTATGTCGTTAATGAAAAAGTCCAATGCGTCAATATGTTAGTGTGCATTTCAGCTGTGCAAAATCCGACACAAAAGGTATGCTCTCCTTTTTTTTCGAAACCAAGAGGAATGCATATAGGAACCAACAGAAAAGTTCGATGAGAATGCTAAAAAACCTGGGTGTCCTGCACCGCTTTAGAATCAATCTTAATTGAATTGGCCACAGCCATTAAAAAGGTCAACACTTCCTTATGGAGTTATGGGTATCAACAATCCAAAGCATTGCGAGTGATGAAGTAATGAATAAGCATATAAACCAGTCAAACCACTTCCATGGAAGATGAAACTAATACTTTTAATGCATCTTGGAGGAATCCCAATGGAAATTAGTAGTCAATGACCAATGTAAGAAATGATGGCTATAAAGATGGCCTTCTGAAGAATGTTGTGGTGAAGTAAAATGCCATGATCTTCTAACTGTTGCAAACACATAGTGTACAATAACAGCTCAACAGCGTATTTAAATCCATGCAGAAATAACTCGTGCCCATGGTCGCTAGCTTTTACTTTCTATAGGTAGAGAGAAATCATAAACAACATTATAAAAATAAACCCACATTCCTCCCCTCCCATGAATGTCTCATAAGATTCACTTGCATAACATAAAGAACTTACTTAGTGCACAACCAGTCACCCTTCTTCATTTCAACTGCAGTTGTTTCTCTCCCCTTCCCATCTGAGCCCTGAGCCTTCCTAGAAGCTTGTAATGCAGGTTTCGGAAGAGATGTATCGATTTTTGTGTCGCTAAGTTCAATAAGCCGTGAGAGAAGCCTTTTTGCAGATTCTTGCACACTTTCGATAACTGAGTTTTCTCCTGAAAGGTTTTTATCCATTGCATAACTTAGCAGTATGCGAACAACATCAACAGTCTTAACTTCAGCCTCGTCCTTTGGAGCGACAAAAGCTTTATCACAAGATGCCTTAAATTTGCAAATGCCACATGCCTGGTATTAGGGCACAATACAATGATATTGTTATTGTGTAGTTAAATTTAAAACTAAAGTGGGAAATCTATTATATATTTAGAAATGACAGGTAAGCTTACATCTTCTTCTTTGACCTCCACAAACTGTCTCAACCTTTTTGCAGAATTGACGGGCTTCCGATTTTTATTAGGACAGCCAGATGTGACAATAGCTTGAATATCCTGCTTGGGAAGCGAGCTGCAGCGTTGAAGCACTCAAATAAAAATCCAGTTTAGCCAGAAGATATACAATGCTTGCTGCCAGGTCATGGGTGTGAAAACCCAGTTCATGACATAAGCAGTGAAGACAACCATGACCCAAATGTTGACATTTCAAATAATGTTACAGTTTATATGCACAATATTTAGTTCCATGTCAATCAGAAGTTGGCAGTTATGAAGAGGGGTGGGGTGGGGGCATAATTCAAGACTAACATAGTCAGTGAGCGTTCTACCAAATATCCTCATATGCACGGCAGAAATTTAGTAGATATTCTTCAGTCGACTAAGTAAAAAATGCAGGAAGTGTTGATATAATGGAAGGCATGCAAGTGGAGAATTATTGGCTATCACTCTTTGGATCCTGTTTCATGAGCACACAAAAGGCCCAATTAGCAATTTGCGGCTGCATCTCCACTAAATCAGTGGCATGATGATTTGTGCAGCATAAAACTGAATTCCGACATCCGTGTATCCTAGTTATTACATAAAGTACGAGACCGAGAAATTTGATTCCTGCATAGAAGGAAAGAGCAAAAGAGTCGCAAGGTTTCTTGCACCTGAGGAGATCGTAGCGATCGCGCGCAAATTTGAGGCAAGCATTCTTCACCCTGTTCTCGTCGCTGAAAGGATAAATGTCTTCCGAGGCCACCGCGCTATCCGCCGCGGCCGCCACCGTGTTACCGGAAGCAGCCGCTGCTGCGTTCTCAGATGCAGCTGCAACCGCAGCATCCCCATCTCCGGCGGTTCCCTCGCCAGAACTCACGCCGGAGGAGGGCCGGCCTTGCTCGAAGTACCCCTTGGCCCGCAGCTTATCGAGGAAGTCGGCCCACTCCGGCCACGGGTGGCCGGCGGATACAGCCGCCTCGGCAGGGTCGGCGGCGAGATCGACAACCGCGGGGACCGCGGAGCAGAAGCGGAGGGAGTGGAGCGGACCCGGGTGGCAGCGGGAGGCGGTGGGGAGTAGGGAGCTGGAAGCGAGGCGGCAGGAGCGGAGGAAATAGGAGCTCAGAGTGAGCTTTAGGAGGCTGGAGGAGGAGGCAGCCATGGCGGACGAGTAGCGGCGGGCGTGAAGATCAGCTGATCAGGCGAACATGTGGGATTGGGGAATGGATGGAGAGGATTAGGGTTTAAGAGGTTTTGAGACTAAATGGCTTACTGGTCGTTACTAACCCTTTTGTCAATGTCGATCACCGAAAAAACAGTGTCAAAGATACTGCCTCGTCCAAAAAAAAAGATACTCCCTGCATTCTATATTTTTTTCGATGAAATCCCTTCATTCTATGTTATAAAAATATTTTGATTTTTAGGTATATTTTTATTATATATTAGACATAGTGTATATCTATATAGTGTATATCACGGTACATATATTAAATATAATGTATGCATAAAAATCAAAACATCTTATAATATAAAAACGGAGGGAGTACAATTCTAGTATTGAATTGTATCAACCAAACTTCTATAAGGTAAATGAAGAACCGATCTAGTTGATTATAATAATCAACTAAAATAATCTAATTATTATCCAAATAGATTAGATTATAAGTATATCAATATAATCAAAACACTATCGTCATGTTTGGCTTACCCTATATTCAGCTCGTTCGGCTTGTTGTTTTAGCCGAAACAGTTTTTTTCTCTCACAACAATTCAGCCAGAACAGTGTTTTTCAGCCAGTTTCAGTCAAGTTTCAGACCAGCGAACGGGCCTATATTACAATTGCTGTGTAACACCCTCGGTGTTACACAGTGAATCACTTGCTAAAACATGTCATGAGCATCATACTTAAGTGATATTGCATATGGTGCGATGGATAGGTAAAGCATTGTAACTTAAACGAGTCGTAAAAACGTAAAACCAAAAAGTAATTCACGATTTATAAAGTTAGCAAGTACAGATGCTAACTAATTTTTATTGAACAAAAATGCTATAAAACATATATGTGACACCTTAATAAAGTTTGAAGTACACATTTTGTAGAAGATAGTGCAACTTTTGTTTTAAAAAGATAATAACGCTATCTAACATTTCTAATAGCTTGAAAATCGAATTTGAAGCAAATCCAACTCAAGACTTAGTCAATTTCTTAAGTCTAAAAACAGATTTACAAAACTATATTTGATAATTTATTCTATAAAAATGAGTTTAAGAGTGGTGTCGTTCTTTAGCTCTTGTTGATAGCCTAAGGTGCACTCTTTCGAGTAGTGAAGGTGGTCTGGGGATTGGATCAACTATGTAGTTGTTTCGAACACTTTAAAATCCGTGCATAGCGTGTTCTCGGGCTGTTTTTCGCGGCTGGACGCGATCACCATGCCGAGCGGCCTCGACGCTGCGGCGCTTGGTGCGCGCAAGCGCGCGTGTGGCCGCGCTCTGGCCGCATCACTGGCCGCCTCGGGCTGCCGCCGTGCGGAGCCATGGCTGCCCGACTCACCACATCGCGCTGCCGTTGCCGCGCGTTGCTGCTGCCCTCCGTGCCGCGCCACGACAACGCCGATGCCGTCGCATCGCTGCGCTGCGCCACTGGCCCGCCTGGACACTGCACGCACGAGGCTGAACCGCCGTCGCTATGCCATTTATGGCACTACGGCGCATGGGCCACGCCGACCTCGAGCGCGTGTCGTCGGCTAGTGCTGGCCATGGTCACTCCGGTCGCGTCAACCGCGTCCCGCCAAGCAAGCACAGGCCGAGCCTTGACTACGTCCCCACCGTTGCCCGCCCCACCCCTGTCCTCTTCTTTGCTGCCGTCGCCGAGCCATGCCAGCCCACCTACATGCGAGAAGCCATCCCCCATCAATTCCATGTGCCTGTGCCTGCACTCTCATGTCCTCTCGCTGCCCGCCCCCACCCAGACTTGAACCGTGCAAGGCCAAGCTCCAATTTAGAGCTTTGCCCTACCATCGCGCCGTTAAGACCCGTCACCGCCCTCACCGTGGCGAGTCCCCTCCTCAACATCTCAAGCCAAATTAGTTGCACCACTAGCCTCGCCTAGAACCCCTCCTTGTCGTGCGCACCTAAGTCGTACCTCTATCATTGCCTCCTCGCTGTTGGCACGGCCTTGTCACTGTGATTCACCATCGAGCTCGCCGCGTGCATGCGGTCAGGCTCGCTCGGGGCATCTCTAGCCGAACCATCACCTCTGCTAGGTCAGTGGTGAGTCCCTGTTGCTCACCCGCTATCCCTACTGCCTTGTTAATATTGTGGCTCACCGAAACACTATCACTATTGGCATAGGGTGCCCGCCGTCGTGGAGAGGCCCTTCTACTGCGTCTCAGTTCGTGCAGCCGCCACCCATCGCTTCATGTCAAACCCTAGGTGAGCGTCGGCCTCATAGATAGGTCAGCGTGGGTCCCGTGTGGCTGGCGCACACGGGGATGGTCGAGGACCATATCGTTGTAAAGGAGGGAGATTACGAGGGTGTTCTTACAAAGTTGATGTCTATAGGAATAGTGCAAACAACACCATGCGAATACTAGGTAGCGCAAGGGCGTCTCTGCAATAGTGCCAGCGCGCGGGCTGTCTCTCGCCGTGGACCGGCCTATTTGCGTGGGCCGCGCGCTGTGCGCAAGTGGGCCGAGTCCGTGTGGTTATGGGCCGCGCTGGTGAATTCATTTTTCCTTTTCTTAAGGAATTAGAAATAGCTTTATGTTTTAATTTCTGAGCTGAACTTTGAAAATTAATACCAATTCGCATAGGTGTCAAAAAATTGTGAAATAAATTTTGTTAAGTTCCTAAAAACATTGTCTATCTGATGGTATGACTAGATTATGTAGGTCTGAGTTGATGCTAAGGCTTATTATATCATTTGAGAGTGTTTAACATTATTTAGGTTAATATTTGTAGCAATTTTTGTGGCAAATTGGTAATAGTTTTGTTCATTAAATTTTTACAATAGGTTCATTGTATTATTATGTGCTCACTGTAATTTTTGTGGCCCTAGAATAGACCGAGAAATAAAGTAGTTAGGTGCTCCTTGTTTTAATATACATTAAATCGTTAATAAAAGAAGAAATGCATTTTAGTTGCTAAGATAATACTTGAATGTTTCATACCTATTTAGTGGAAAGGATGGGTAGCTTTGCATGTTAGTCATTTGAGTTAGCTTAGTAGCTTGGTAGATGTATTATTATTTTAAGAGTTGCTGTTGTCGTAATACTAAGTGTTGCATCATCATTGCATGCATGTAGAGAACGAGTTGGTGGAGTTCATGACCACGGGCGAGCAGGAGTACGAGGAGGAGGTTCTCATATAGGAGGGAGCCCCGAAGCCATCAGTGACTGACTTTGCTGACACTCCACCTACCTAAGGCAAGTCTCGGTGCATAACCCTTATTTTGAATAATCACTGGATATATATATGTGATGTGTATTTATGTTATAGGATTTATATTGAAACTACATGCATAGATAACCTATCTATGAGTCCTACTACCATAGGTCGAGTAGTGCTATGCTTGGCTATCGGTAGCAGGAGTAACCTGTCATTACTCACAATAGGTGATTATTATTACTACTATCATGATAAAATGGTGAAAGGAAATGGAGACTGGATAGGAATATGGTACGGGTATTGGTGGATGTAAAAGGTTGTGTCCCGTGTCCAACGGGGCATAGCTTAGTTACACTGTTTTCCCTGTCCGAGACGGTTAAGGACCGCCCATTGCTGTGGATTCTAGTCAGGTCACAGACTTAATATCCTAAGCACATACTTGCTTATGGGAGTACGAAGGCTCGTTGCTCTCTTATCATGGGTTCTGGCTCTTTCCAGACCAACTGATTGGAGGTGGGGATGGTGGAGGTCTAAGCACCACACTGAGTCTGAGACTCAGGAGTGGGGGCTTGGAGTCCAAGTTTGGATGGGGACCTAGACCCCTTGACAAGAGAGTGGTGGGTTGGTCTTGCTTGTGCTTGGGGTATAAGCAAGGCGTGTGTTTTGGGGTACCCAGCTGGGATATATTGGTTCACGAATTGTCGTGTGATACTGTACGGCTTGGCTATTATCTAGCGCCATAGTAAAAACTAAAAGATGAAATGGAGTGAATGGATCTGATTGCTAAACTCTTGCTTAAAAGTAGAACATGTGCTTACATAGAATGGTTAGCTAATGAACTAATCATGGCCGCTAATAAAACACATACATAAGGATTCACTACTAGTAATGCTTTTTGCAAACAAAAAGGAAACCCAACAATCCCAGTAAACCTAGTGTTTGATCTAGAAAATGAGCTCTAAGTGTTTAACTCAATATGGTACAAGATAACCCTTATTTGGAGGTGTGAAGAAGCTTATCCTTGGATCAAACCGAGTTAAATATCTTTGGTAAATAATCTAGATTGGATTAAATTTGGGAAAATGATCCTCACCTCATTGAATGACATTGATAATCTCAACATATCTACATTTTTAACCTTTGTGGTCATTGATGATAAAGGGGGAAAACAAAGATATAAGTGTTAAGGGGAGAAATAGTGTACTAAGATAGTAAAAAGACAACAAGGGGGAAAATTTGACATAGGGGGAGAGATATTAGCAAAGGAAAGGGATCAATTAAAATTTTGAGCACACAAGTAGGGGGAGCAAGCTCATGAACTTGTATGGTGCATTTGAATGTGCATTTCATATATTTGCTTGCATGGCACAAGTTTTTAAATATCCATGCTTGTGTGGTGTATGCTAGTTGTAGGTTTAAATGATGAAATGAAAAACTAGCATGCATAGGTTAAGTAACTAGACTCATGCTCATATTATGAAAACTAGACCCTTACTTTTAATGTTGATCTCATGAGGTATTCTAGTTTTTGTGTATGTCTAGTTACTAATGGTGCTAAGGATAGTATATTGGTGCACTCCGATTGGTATCACGCTTTAAAGATCCATCTTTTATACCTTAGCATCATTTGGTAGACATTGTCTCCTATATTTCCTATCTAAACATATGTGCAAGCTACAATCCAAACTCTTAGCACATATGTAGGGGGAGAAATTGCTACCATACGGGGTTCATGAAACTTGTTCATATCCTTTTACACATGGTAAATATGCTTGGGCAAGCAACATGGATTCAATTAAATTTCAATTCATATCTTTGTGTAAGGGTTGTCATCAATTACTAAAAAGAGGGAGATTGAAAGCTCTAGTTTGGTTTTGGTGAATTGATGAAATCCTAAGTGCTAACCTAGTTTATCAAAGTGATTATAAGATAGCTAGCACTACTCTAAGTGGTGAAGCAAATGAAGATCATGACATGATGATGGTGTTGCTATGGTGATGATCAAGTGCTTAGACTTGGAAAAGAAGTAAAAAAACAAAAGGCCCAAGGCAAATGTATAAGTGGTAGGAGCCTTTTCGTTTTAGTGATCAAGAGACTTAGCGAGTGTGATCACATTTAGGTTTGATAGCCATACTATTAAGAGGGGTGAAACTTGTATCAAAATGCGGTTATCAAAGTGCCACTAAATGCTCTAACTCATTGCATTTGCATTTAGGATCTAGTGGACTGCAAACACCCTTGAAAATGTTTGTGAAAATATGCTAACACATGTGCACAAGGTGATACACTTGGTGGTTAGCACATTTGAGCAAGGGTAAAGAAGATAGAGTTGAAAAGGAGTTAGTCGCGCTGGTCATAGAGTGACCGGACATGTCTGGTATGGTGACCGAACGCGTCTGGTATTAATGACCAGACTCTGGCTTAGTGGAGTGACCGGATGCTAAGGAGTTATTGTTTAGCATTCGATCAATGTGAGTTAGCTCGGTTCAGGTTTGTAGAGATGCGACTGGACGCGTCCGGTTGCCACACCAGACGTGTCCAATGTGAACTAGCAACTCTCGGGTTTTAGTGCTATAATTGATCGGACTCTGGGAACATCCGATCCGGTGTGACCGGACGCGTCCGATCAGCCCAGAGTGGCTCTAGGAGCTCTCTAGACTTGACCGAACACTGAGTCTCCTATGTTCAGTCCGATGTGACTGGACGCGTCCGGTCATCCCAGAGCGGTCCTGGGAGCTCTCTGAACTCGACTAGATGTTGGGTTTCCTATGTCCGGTCGTCCACACCGGACGCGTCCGGTTGCAGTTGAGTGTGGTACTCGTGGTAGCAATGGCTACTTTGTTTGAATGGGACATGTGGCAGTTAGGCTGTGACCGGACGAAGGTGACCGGATGCGTTCGATCACCGGCCGCACACGTCCGGTGCACACGACCGGTGCGGCCGGTCATCCCGCAGTCAGCCTAATAATTGAGCCAATGGCTCTATTCATGGGGGCTCTCTATTTAAGCCCCATGGATGGTTCAAGCTCACACTCTTGGTCATTTGCATTGACATAGCAATTTTATGAGCTTAGCCAAAGCCCTCTAACTCATCTCCATCATTGATTCATCATCTTTGTGAGATTAAGAGAGAATCCAAGTGCATTGCTTGAGTGTTTGCATCTAGAGGCACTTGGTGTTCATGTTTCGCTGTGGGATTTGCTTATTACTCTTGGTGGTTGCCGCCACCTAGACAACTTGGAGCAGCGAGGATCATCGAGCGGAGGTTGGTGATTGTCTCCGGCTCCGATCGTGGTGATTGTGAGGGGTTCTTGGCCTTTCCCCGGTAGAGAGCCAAAAGGTACTCTAGTAAATTGCTCATGGCTTGTGTGATCCTCATCTTGTGTTGGTTGTGCGGCACCCTATTGATGGTTTGGCGGGTGATGCTAATCAGCTCATGAACCTCCGAGTGAATCGCCACAACGAGGACTAGCTTGCCGACAAGCAAGTGAACCTTGGTAAAAAATCATTGTGTCATCATTTGATTCCAAGGTGATTGGTCTTCATTGGTATTCATTCTTGTGATTGATTGGTTTATTCCTCGACTCAGCGGTATAACCATCTTGCTTACTTTCTCTTTACATTGCTGTAAACTAGTTGTCAAGCTCTTTAGTGTAGCTAGTTGTGAGAGCTTGTAGTTTGGTTAGTGTGGCTCTTTAGTTAGCATTTGAGAGCACACTAACTTAGTGTAGGGACATAGCCATTGTGTAGATAGAGACTATATAAACTAGAATTATGGTAGGTGGCTTGCATTTTTAGTAGGCTAGCGCAACACTCGCTTTGCCTCATATTTGTCTATCCGGTTTGCTAAGTATTGTTGTAGAAATTTTTAATAGGCTATTCATCCTCTCTAGCCATTGGGACCTTTCAAGTAGTGTTAGAGCCGAGGTCACCATGATTTGAGGCTTAACAACCTTTGGTGTAAAATTAGCTCAAATCAACAACAACAAGAAGCCATCCCAATTTGATGGCACAAATTATCTATATTGGAAATCAAAGATGACCACACATATCAAGTCAATTAATAGAAGAGTGTGGAAGGTGGTAGAAACCAAAATTGAGATTGATGATCTGGAGAATCCCACCATAGTCGAAGAAGTGCTTCTCCAAAACAATAACATTGCTCTAAGTGCCATTCATGATGCAATTGATGAGAGAACATCTGAGCAAATCAAGAATATTGAGATGGCTCATAAGGCTTGGAAGAAGTTGGAAGAATCATTCGAGGGCACCAAGGCAATAAAGGGTGCAAAGGCATACATTCTCTAGGAGAAATTTGCTAGCTTCAAGATGAAGGAAAATGAGAGTGTGCCGGACATGTTCCATCGGATGAAAGTGCTTGTCAATGATCTCAAAGCAGTTGGTGAGAAGGTGGAGGACGAGGACTTCTCTCATAAGTTCTTGAGATGCTTACCCTCAAGATTTGGCATGTTGGTCACCTTGCTAGTGAGGACCGATTTGGACACAATGACACCAAACCAAATCTTGAGAGATATTATGACCAGTGATGCTTATAGAGATGATGATGAGAAGGAAGAAAAGAAGGAGAAAAAAGATGAGAAGAAGGATGAGAAGAAGAAGAGTGTGGCATTCAAGGCCACATCATCCAAGGGCAAGGCAAAGCAAGAATAATCAAGTGAAGATGGAGACTCAAGCTTTGATGAGTTTGATGATGAGAAGATGGGTCTCTTTGTGAAGAGATTTGACAAATTCATGGTGAAGAAGGGCTATCGTGCAAGAAGGAAGAAGTCATTGTCAAAGAACAAGGATGAAACAATGAGGTGCTTCAAGTGTGGTAGCAAGGATCATCATTGCTCAATGCCCATATAATAGTGACAATAGTGATGACAACAAGAAGAACTAGAAGAATTACAAGATGACCTTCAAGAAGAAGAAGGGTGGTTCATATGTGGTCACTTGGGATAGTGATGCTTCCTCAAGTGATGATGATGATAGTGACAATGACAATACAACCAAGAAGAAGGCACTTGCAAGCATTGCTATCAATGAGAAGCCTTCTCTCTTCGACACTCCATCATGCTTCATGTCTAAGGCCACTAAGGTACAAATTATGATGATGGAAGTGATGAGGAACATGATAATGAAAATGATAGTGATAGTGATGATGACGAACCCACTAAAGATGAATTATTTGACATGCTAGAAAATGCTAAAGAACACTTTGACATTAAGAGAAGGGAATGTAAGATCTTGAATAAGAAAGTAAAAGCCCTTAAGCAAGCCCTTAATGAGCTCAAAGCAACTCATGAGAGGCTAGAGGAAGCCCACGAGAAGCTTGGCAAGGCTCACAAGAAGCTTGAAAAAGCTCATTCCTCTTTGCTTGTTGATCAAAATAAAAAGAAGCATGTTGAGACTTGTGATGTAGGCTTAACTTGTGATATAATTGATGAATCATTATCTATGCCTATCATTATTGCTCCTGCTAACCCTTCTTGTAGTACTTCTACTTCCACCTTATCTAGTAGTGATGGTTTCACTTGTGATGCCTCACTAATGGTTGAGAATGAGACTCTCAAGAAGGAGGTCAATGAGCTCACTCACACCTTGGCTAAGGCCTATGGTGGTGAGGACCGCTTGCTTATATGCTTGGGTAGCCAAAGAGCGTCTCTCTACAAAGAGGGATTGGGCTATATCCTCAAGAAAGGCAAGGCGGCCTTTGCTCCTCACAAGACTAGTTTTGTGAAGAACAATGGTCGGTTTTGCACTAGTTGTAAACAAGTTGGTCATAAAGAGCATGAGTGCAAGAACAAGAGCAAAAATGCTAATGTATCCTCCATTAAGCTTGATTCTTTCTATATGCTTACCAAGGGTGCAAATGGTGTAAAGGCTAAGTTCATTGGTAAACCATGGATAGGCTCAAAGAAGAAAGCCATTTGGATGCCAAAGGGCTTGGTCACTAACCTTAAAGGGCCTAAGCAAGTTTGGGTACCTAAAAAGAATTGATCTTCTTTTGTAGGTCAATTATAAAGCTAGAGAAAGGCATTGGGTTCTTGATAGTGGGTGCACTCAACACATGATCGGTGATGCAAGAATGTTCAACTCAATCAACACTAATGGCAATGATGATTATAAAAGTATCACATTTGGTGACAATGGCAAAGGCAAGGTCAAAGGGCTTGGTAAGATTGCAATATCCAATAACATGAGCATATCCAATGTGTTGCTAGTAGAGAGCTTGAACTTCAATTTGCTATCCATGGCTCAATTGTGTGATCTTGGATTCAAATGCATATTTGGGGTAGATGATGTAGAGATCATAAGTATAGATGGCTCTAACTTGATCTTCAAAGGCTTTAGATACGAGAATCTATACTTGGTTGATTTCAATGCTAGTGAACCTAAATTATCTACATGTTTGTTCACTAAGTCTAGCATGGGTTGGTTATGGCATAGAAGGCTTGGTCATATTGGAATGAAACAATTGAATAGATTGGCTAAGCATGACTTGGTTAGAGGCTTGAAAGATGTTGTGTTTGAGAAGGATAAGCTTTGTAGCTCTTGTCAAGCCAGCAAACAAGTTGGAAACACCCATCCTAAGAAAAGCATGATGAACACTAGTAAAGCATTTCAGTTATTGCACATGGATTTGTTTAGGCTAACTCAACACAGTAGCATTGGTGGTGACAAATATGGCTTTGTGATAGTGGATGATTATACTAGATACATTTGGGTATTCTTTCTAGTGGATAAAAGTGATGTGTTTGCAACATTCAAATCATTTGTCAATGGCATTCACAATGAGTTTGAAACAACCATCAAGAGAGTTAGAAGTGATAATGGTAGTGAGTTCAAGAACACTAGAATTGATGAGTTGTGTGATGAATTTGGAATTAGACATCAATTCTCGGCCAAGTACACTCCACAATCAAATGGCCTTGTTGAGAGGAAGAATAGAACACTCATTGATATGGCAAGGTCTATGCTTAGTGAGCACAATGTGAGTCAATCTTTTTGGGCCAAAGCTATCAACATGGCTTGCTATTGTAGCAACCGCCTCTATTATCACCCATTGAAATAGAAGACATCATATGAGCTCTTGAATGGTAGAAAGCCCAACATTGCATATTTTTGAGTCTTTGGTTGCAAATGCTATATCTTGAAGAAAGGCACTAGATTGGGCAAGTTTGACAAGAAATGTGATGAAGGATTCCTACTTGGATACTCGACTACTAGCAAGGCATATAGAGTTTGAAATTTGGATAGTGGTACTCATGAGGAAGTTCATTGTAACACCTCTGGTGTTACGAGCTCACTTAACACCTAGGTTAGACCTAAGAGAAATCAACCAATAAATTTTTGGGGTTTAAAACACACATGGAATGACGAGTGAGTCTTAGGTGGTTCACTTTGATGGACTAAACTAAATATCTGAGTTAATTCACTTAGTGCGTAAAAGTATTTAAAAATGTCCGATAACGATTCTAGCAAGTAAATGATGAATTGCTTGTTCTATTGGATTGAGCATGAAAACAATTTTTATAAATAAAATAAAATATAACTTGTATTTAGAACTTAAATAAAATTTGAAGTGCAAGTTAGTAGTTGAGAATGCAATTTTTGTTTTGGTGAGTAAAGGTTGTTCAATAGTATATTTGATAGCTCAGAAATTGAATCCAAAAATTTAAACTAGATTTTTCATGAATCGGCAAGAAGTTGAGTAATAGTTAGGATGCCATTTTTTGTGACCTGGACCCCTTGATAGGAGAGTGGTGGGTTGGTCCTACTTGTGCCTAGGGTACAAGCGGGGCATGTGTATCGGGGTACCTAGCTGGGCACATTGATTTGCGAATCATCGGTGATCTAGTACGGCTTATCTATAGTCTAGCATCGTAGTAAGAACTGGAATATGAAAGATGTAAAATGAATCTAATTGCTTACCCCCTGCTTGAAAGTAGCACATGTGCTTACATAGAATGGTCAGTTAATGAATTAATGATGACTGCTAATAAAATTTAATATAAGGACGCACGCTTAGTAATGCTTCCTGTAGATGCAATAAACCCACAAACTAGATAGCCTTGCATATCCTTGGAGTCTTTTCTTTTCTACTGTCGAATAAGTCTTGCTGAGTACAATTGAGTACTCAAGGTTTTATTTCCCCCTATTGTAGGTGACAGGTGGATGCTAGAGCTAACTCTTGTGTGTGGATTTCCTCCTGGTGGGCTTAGAGAGGATTCCTTTATGCTACGATCATAGTTTTTATTTATAACTCTCACTAAATGTTTTATAAATAGAAGTTTTATAATTTGTTGTCATAGTTTATATATCAATGCTTCATCATGTCATGAATAGATATTTATTTCTGTTGTAACTCTAATCACATGTTTATTTTCTGCTGTTAAATTAAATTGTTCATAACTTTGATGTTGTATTAAAAGTGATGTAAGAAATGGTTAATAATGATGTAAGCTTTATTCTCATTTGTGATCCTAATGGAAAGATGTGGATTTTCGGGTTCTTCCTTGGGGTGTGCTCGATGGAAGTGCGTAATTTGGTGTCCTCCCTTGAGTACTTAGTGTCTAATGGAAGACAAGTACTCCTGAGAGGCGTTAGATTAGGTGGTTCTGCCACATTCATGATGTTGAATTTGATGAAACCAATGATTCACAAGAAGAGAATGAGAACTTGGAAGATATTAGAGGCATTCAACTTTCAAATGCCATAAAGAACATGGATGTTGGTAAATTGAGGCCTAGGCAAGTGAATGATGATGAAGATGATCAAGAGCAAGTACTCTCTAACTCAAATGTGCAAGATGATACAAATCAAGCTAGTACAAGTGGCTCTCATGATAATGAACAAGATCAAGTGGCTAGTGCATCATCTCAATCCAATGATCAAGCAAGTGCAAGCAATCAAGTTCCAATACTCCAACCAACCAATATTACAAGAGATCATCCATTAGACATAATCATTGGTGATATTTTAAGAGGTGTATAAACTAGATCAAGATTGGCTTTATTTTGTGAGTGTTGGGTTCATAAACCCGAGGACCCTCATGGACCGGCTTCCCAGCAAAAGCTCGGCCAGCAGACGACATTGCGAACGATGTGCAACTCCTAGGCCGGCCCAAATACCTAATGATAGGCTAGAAGGGTGATCCAATCTCCGACCGAAAGGCCTAGACAAGGAGGAACGATGCCCGCTTCTGACTCCAGCCCACCTCTCTGACCGGAAGGCCTGGCTGAGGAGGAACAACGCTCGCTTCCAACTCTGGTCTACCTCTCTGACTAGAAGGCCTAACCAATGCCACTTTTGATTGACCCATGTCTCCGACCAGGGATGCATCAAACCTCTGCTTATAGCTCTTCTCCGACTGGCACAGTCGGAGCCGACTAGGACCAACCGACCGAGGACGCCCGCTCGGTGAGGACCCAGGAAATGGATGGAGCAAGTAAGGTAGGACGCTCAAGTTGACCGCAAAACAAGGACCATACCCTATACACCTGTTGGATAGTACCGATAGGGCATGTTAGAAGGGTGCCCTACAACCTTCAGGCATGTTAGAACCCAAGCAGTGTTGTGGGCGCCGACATTTTGCCCTACAGTGTTATGGGTGCCATCAATTCCTATACCAGACAAACATGGTAAAACCCCCACATGCCTCTGGGCATCAGCAGTGTTGTGGGCATCGTTATTTGCCATACATGGTGAATACGGTAAAAACCTCCCACATGTGTCTGACATAAACAGTATTGTGGGCACCTACCATCATCTTGTACTCGACGGCGTGGGCCACAAGACTTAGTAGCATACATACTCTCTCTCTCTCTCGCTTGTAAGGCCGTCCCCTTCATCTATAAAAGGGGATGCGCTCTCTCCCAACGAAGAGGATCAGTTCACTCACACACACAATGATCGATACACGGGAACTCCAACAAAGAGGACTCTAGAACAATTCAAACAACCAATGATCGATTCACCCTCTGCTAGCTTTAGACATTGTAAAGATACATAGAGCACATGCTCAAATACTTAACATACATAGGAGCTCTCGTCACTCTTGGCCCTTCAGACCAAACTTTGACTGGACCTCTTGCACCCCTATCTTACTTCCTTCTATTTGTAACCCCACATCACACTTTGAGCACCTGGACTCAAGAATCAAGTCATCGACTGACTCAAACTGGACGTACGGCACATTGCCTGAACTAGTATAAACCCTGTGTCATTGAGTGCTAGGCCACATCCGATCACAACGTATGACAAAAATATAAATATTTACATGTTGGTCACTTTCTACATTGATAGTTGGCGCCGTCTGTGGGGAAGACGCCGTACTTTCATGCTTTTGGTCATCAGATGGTCTACTTTTCTGCCATCTTTGCCATGGCAGGCTCAATCGATACGACTTGCTTTGGCTCACTAGAGTTTCCTGCACTCCCACCTATTGGGATGTGGGTTCCACCCATCTTCGAGCCATCCTAGACCTTTCTCTTTAGAAGCCTAGACTTTGTCACCGACCGGCTCGACGTGTTGCAGCTCCGTGAGGAGGCACTTGTTCTGGCACCCATCGGAGGAGGCATGTCCTTCATCAGCTCTAGGACTCCCAGTGACTTCAATGACGAGGTGCCTGTGCTTCACTCCGAGCCCGCGTAGGGCTCAAACCCAACTGTGAGTAACTTATGCTTTGTTATTTACTCGCTATTTACATTCTTTCGCCGATTCTTTGGACAGACCCCGTTGTCCCGGCTGCGATCGCCTTGCAATTGGTTCCCCTATGGCCTCACATCTCCTATGAACGTGTATGCCCAGGGGCTCCAAAGTATGCTGGCACCGCCCCCACTCTCATCTGAATTCATGGGGATGGCGAGCTACGCTCCTGCCTCTTTTCATGACCTCATGGATGACGATGTTGAGAGCAACGACTCCAACATTGGCAACATCGTGGCACCCAGCCACCCTCTATTCCATGAGTGTGCTATGGTAGATGCTTTGGGACAGCCGCTGGTGGTGGCAGAGTCTCTACAGACCCACACCCCTCTAGACCCTCGCGCGAATGCCCTCGCATGTGCTTAGGAGCACAACGAGGAGCTACGACAAAGGCGGTAGAACCAGCCACCACCTGTGCCAGCGCGCTCGACACACCATGATCCGGGGTTGCGCCCAGGGTCACGCCCGTCAGGTTCAGTGCAACATCATCGATGGGGGGAACGATCCCCCACAGTTTGCTCGGGCTAGCCAGAACATCACTGCGGCGGTGATGCTCCTGCATGGCCTTCCCAAGCCAGACAACCCCTGGAATAGGTGATCCACTAGAACCTCTGGGCATTGGTGGAAACCACCACTGTTCAACAGGCGGAGAGCTCCGTGTCACACCATCGACTCACGACCTCTCTCCCCACTAGGGGAGTAGGGACCCACCAGACAAATCACTCTATCCGCTTGCTGCTGCTGCCATCAGGCATGGAACAGGAGGCCATAGCTGCACCATGGCCTAACCTGGCGCCCGCTCCACATCGACCTCCTATGCGCGAACGCCTTAGGCCGAATTGAGATGCTCGTAGCATCATCAGCAACCGGCGTCGGGCCCGGCATGATGATGACATCCATCAGGCGGTGGTGAGAGCAGACAACATGGGCTCTGACCGGACCATCGAGGGGATCGGTGAAATGCACCCTAGGCGTGGTCACCGACCCAACGACCAAAGTCCTAGCCCAGATGTCCTAGGACCATGGGCCTTTGGCCGGCGCATCTAGAGAGCATCATTCCCATAGGGCTTCTGACTGTCGACCAACATCGCCAAATATACCAAGGACACGAATCCTGGTATATGGCTCGAAGTCTTCTGGCTCGCCTACCAAGATGAGGGAGTGGATGATGATCACTTCATCATTCAATACCTTCCCATCTGCATGGGGGAACATGTTCGAGCATGGCTCGAATTCCTCCCACACAACAGCATCCATGACTAGGCGGACCTCAAGAGGATCTTCATTGAAAATTTCTAGGGGACATATGTCCTCTCTAGAAACTCCTAGGACCTCAAGAGCTACCAGTAGGCGCCCAATGAGTCTCTACAAGATTACATCCGTAGGTTCTCAAAGCGGTGCAACTCCCTACCTAATGTCATCGACACGGACGTCATTAGCGCATTCCTCTCTGGTATAGCCTATGATTCCCTGATCCACAAGCTTAGTTGCCTAAAGCCCCATACCACCCACGACCTGCTCGACATCGCCACGAACCACGCCTCCGGCGAGGAGGTGGTCGGAGCAATCTTCAATGGAGGCCGAGACAAGGGTAATGCCAAGAGCGAGGACCAAGATGAGGGCTCCTCCACGCAGATGGCAAGAAGAACAAGAAGGATCAGCACTGAACGACCAACTTCACGTTGGTCACCGCAGCTGATCGCGTAGGCAAGCAGCCCTAGTAGGGCCTGCCTGACTACTTCGACAAGCTCATGGATAGCCCATGCACCAACCATGCTTACCCCATCAAGCACCTTGTCAGGGACCTAATACCAGGATACCCCAGAAGGTGGAACCAATAACCACCGAACGTGAAAAACTTTTGGACGCATAAAGGCGCTGTGTCATCCCTTGTTCGAGTGACAGGAGTTCTATTCTGCCTCGCCCGACACCTTTGGGATGGGCTCGGTGATGAGGACATCGCCACGCTGGACACACCGACGCCATGGTCTTCCCCAAGTTGCAATTCGTTTCCAACTCAGCTGCCACGTCGTCCTCGGATTCAGCAGACACGTCGTCACTGTTTCGGTCATAACTTCCTCATACGACATCAAAACGGGCCGCTCTTGGATGCGTTGGAAAGGGGACGACGATGCCGTCGTTTTGGATCTGGTCCCAGCTCCAGAAGGTCCGTGGATCATTATGTGTGACCACGGCAAGGTGCTGCGTCACCTATTTGGGCCAACTTGGCCATGTATCGTGTCGGGCCTTAAGCCCAAGTTGTGGGCGCCCAACCCCTGGCCGTCCCCAACCCTAGGTCGAGTCTTAGACTATAAACATAGCCGCCACCACTGCTACACAATTGGGTTTTGTTTAGAGTTTAGTTTTCCCTCGAGAAACTGAATCGTTCATTGTAACTGTGGTGACAAATCCTTTTACAGTGATCCAGGGCCCCCGTTCTTGATCTCCTCTACTGTGTCGATTAGTCCTTTGGAACCGAGTTCTTGAACCCTCTATTGATATTCGCGTCATTCATATTTGCAATTTCAGATTGCGTGTTTTACCTTCTTACTTGTGCTCTTCGATTCGCTTGCAGGAAAAGCCTTCTTGGTGAGGTCAATCAAGTTGTGCTTGGTTGATAACCAACGGAGCGGTGGTGTAACGGTTGCAGGGTTCGAATCGTGTCTGATTTGAAGCCGGATCGCCAACGTCGAGATCTCCACAAATCGAACTTACCGGCTACCTCTCGGAAGATCGGGCCTGTACTCATCAATTGGTATCAGATATTTCAGGTTTACCGCGAGGTATAATCTCGTTTGTCTTAGATTCATATTTGTTCATTATCTAGAGTCCACAAAAAGCCCAAAAATATTTCAATTTCCGCTGTCCTATCGCCCTTTGTGCCTTTCCAAATAGCCCGGATATCTCCTTTTTCCTGAATTTTTCCCGGATTTTTCCAAAAGGCACTAGTAGGAAACAAACTTTTTTTTTACTATTTTTTTATACTTTTCTCTGAACAAGGATCACAAAAGATGCAACCACAAAAATTGGCACCTACAACTGAGGTGGGATGTGGTCTACAGAAATTCAGCACGTTCTCTGAAAAGCGTGCAAAAACTTTGACAATTTTTTTTCTATATTTTCCCGAATTTTTTTGGCAATTCTAATGAAACCAAACAGGGCGAAGCCGAGTTTGGGTTGGGTCCAAATAGTGTCAAGAAGCTGCACAAAAAATTTCAGATTTTTCTGATAAACGAGCGAAAAGTTATGCCTGTTTTACTGAAGGTATCTCAAGGTATGTTTTCCAGGAGGCACAACACGGCGACGGCAGTTAGGGCAAAGCGTCCCTAAACTCTAACACCGATCACAGCAGTAGGTATTCGCCTGATGATGTAAGGAGGGCTGCGATGCAGGCAAAATAAGAGCGGCTGGCAACCTATCTAGGGTTTGCGCGGCGGCGAGAAGTTACACAAGGCGGCTAGCGGGGCAAGTCGAGTAATGTGGTGGCTTCGACTTGTTGTTTGGGAACGGTGGATGGGATAGCGGCGGAAAACAAAATCACAGCAACGGGTGATTGAACTACGACCACGAACACAATCCTAAACCAGCAACAAGACTCGACCACGGACACAAACTCAACAACACGAATCTGAAACGAAATTGCAAAGGCACAAAGGGCGATAGGACAGCGGAAATTGAAATATTTTTGGGCTTTTTGTGGACTCTAGGTAATGAACAAATATGAATCTAAGGCAAACGAGATTATACCTCGCGGTAAACCTGAAATATCTGATACCAATTGATGAGTACAGGCCCGATCTTCCGAGAGGTAGCCGGTAAGTTCGATTTGTGGAGATCTCGACGTTGGCGATCCGGCTTCAAATCAGACACGATTCGAACCCTGCAACCATTACACCACCGCTCCGTTGGTTATCAACCAAGCACAACTTGATTGACCTCGCCAAGAAGGCTTTTCCTGCAAGCGAATCGAAGAGCACAAGCAAGAAGGTAAAACACGCAATCTAAAATTGCAAATATGAATGACGCGAATATCAATAGAGGGTTCAAGAACTCGGTTCCAAAGGACTAATCGACACAGTGGAGGAGATCAAGAATGGGGGCCCTGGATCACTGTAAAAGGATTTGTCACCACAGTTACAATGAACGATTCAGTTTCTCGAGGGAAAACTAAACTCTAAACAAAACCCAATTGTGTAGCAGCGGCGGCGGCTATGTTTATAGTCTAAGACTCGACCTAGGGTTGGGGACGGCCAGGGGTTGGGCGCCCACAACTTAGGCTTAAGGCCCGACACGATACATGGCCAAGTTGGCCCAAATAGGTGACGCAGCACCTTGCCGTGGTCACACATAATGATCCACGGACCTTCTGGAGCTGGGACCAGATCCAAAACGACGGCATCGTCGTCCCCTTTCCAACGCATCCAAGAGCGGCCCGTTTTGATGTCGTATGAGGAAGTTATGACCGAAACAGTGACGACGTGTCTGCTGAATCCGAGGACGACGTGGCAGCTGAGTTGGAAACGAATTGCAACTTGGGGAAGACCATGGCGTTGGTGTGTCCAGCGTGGCGATGTCCTCATCATCCTCCCCTTCTCGAATTGGAAGATAGTGGTAAGACTAAGGTAACTAAATCAGCACGCATTAGCTTTTTCACAGGCTCTTATCATGATACTGCTGATTTTGATGTTGTCCCTATGCAAGCTTGTTCCATTTTGTTAGGTCGCCCATGGGAATTTGATAATGATGCTTTACACCATGGTAGAACTAATACATACACTATCATACATAAGGACAAGAAAATTACATTGCTGCCTTTGTCTCCTACGGATATTATTAAACATGCTAATGAGATAAAAAATAAACCTCCAACAGACATTGCTAAAAATAATGGGATTAAGTTAAAAGGAGGTGCTTTTCTTGCTACAACTCCTGCTACTGCTGAGTTATGTGATAATCCTGATGCACCATGTTATACTATGTTTTGTCAACCTTGTATGTCTGGTGCATTGCCTGCTGTCACTAACCTTTTGCAGGAGTTCGCTGATGATGGGATGGAGTCGAGGACGACTCCAATTCTACAAGGAGGGGATAATGAGGACATCGCCAAGATGGAGTCAAGGACGACTCCAATTCGAGAAGGGGAGGATGATGAGGACATCGCCACGCTGGACACTCCGACGCCATGGTCTTCCCCAAGTTGCAATTCGTTTCCAACTCAGCTGCCACGTCGTCCTCGGATTCAGCAGACACGTCGTCACTGTTTCGGTCATAACTTCCTCATACGACATCAAAACGGGCCGCTCTTGGATGCGTTGGAAAGGGGACGACGATGCCGTCGTTTTGGATCTGGTCCCAGCTCCAGAAGGTCCGTGGATCATTATGTGTGACCACGGCAAGGTGCTGCGTCACCTATTTGGGCCAACTTGGCCATGTATCGTGTCGGGCCTTAAGCCCAAGTTGTGGGCGCCCAACCCCTGGCCGTCCCCAACCCTAGGTCGAGTCTTAGACTATAAACATAGCCGCCACCGCTGCTACACAATTGGGTTTTGTTTAGAGTTTAGTTTTCCCTCGAGAAACTGAATCGTTCATTGTAACTGTGGTGACAAATCCTTTTACAGTGATCCAGGGCCCCCGTTCTTGATCTCCTCCACTGTGTCGATTAGTCCTTTGGAACCGAGTTCTTGAACCCTCTATTGATATTCGCGTCATTCATATTTGCAATTTCAGATTGCGTGTTTTACCTTCTTGCTTGTGCTCTTCGATTCGCTTGCAGGAAAAGCCTTCTTGGCGAGGTCAATCAAGTTGTGCTTGGTTGATAACCAACGGAGCGGTGGTGTAACGGTTACATGGTTCGAATTGTGTCTGATTTGAAGCCGGATCGCCAACGTCGAGATCTCCACAAATCGAACTTACCGGCTACCTCTCGGAAGATCGGGCCTGTACTCATCACTCGGTCTCACCTGAGGGCCGAGGGATAAACTCCGTCTCACCCGACGCCTTTAGGGTGGACTCGGTCTCGCCCGAGGGCTGAGGGATGAATTCCGTCTCGCCCAATCCTAGAGGGATGGGGTCAGCCTCACCCGATGCCTTTGTGAGATAACCCTGCCTCGCCCAAAAGCTCAAGGCTAATCTCCGTCTCGCCCGACGCCTTTAGGGTGGGCTCGGTCTCGCCCGAGGGCTGAGGGATGGATTCCGCCTCGCCCGATCCCGGAGGGGTAGGGTTAGTCTCGCCCAAGAGATAGGGATTGGTCTCCGTCTCACCCGACGGCCACGAACGAGCCTCGCCCTGATCGATATCAATCCCTTGTAATGATGGGTACAGGACGAGACAAGATGTTCGGGTCAACCATGGCTCCAAGGACCATACCCTACGCCCTGGCAGGAAAAGGACTGCCAGGGAATGATAGGACTGATGTTTTAGACCCTTTTGGGCACCGTAGAACCCAAAAGGCGTTATAGGTGCGTGCACCTCGCCCTGTAGAGTTGTAGGTGCCGCCTTCAGCTCTGAGACACGAAACCCGACGAAGATATACGACAACCGCTACGCTCCAGGAAAGGATTTGTTATCTCCATGAACGACGGGTATTCTGTCACCACGCTGTGGACTCGGGGGAGCAGCGCCCGCTTCCTGACCCCCTAGGTCCTCCCAGTCAGAAGGCCTTGGCCACGGCACTACACCAGACCCGACCCCGCATTCTCCCAACAAGGAATCATGGGAACCAGAAGGCGTGCGGAGCAAGGCTGGGGGAGGCTCATAAGTCAAAACCATTGTACTACAGCCCATACCCTACGCAGGGTAGCATTCTGTGACTAACCTGACATCCTACAGAGACATCGACAACATTGTAAGCACTTATCTTCCTTCGCACTCATCAAAATGGAGGACCTGACCAGGTAGACGTGAGCCATAAGACTAAGTAGAGTACGCATCCTGGAGCCCTCACCCTTGTAAAGCTAGCCCCTTCATCTATAAAAGGGGATGCGCTCCCTCCATCAAGAGGGGAGGAAAACAATAGAACGCACTCATATACACACATTCAAGCGGCTATGAAGCCCTTGACCACCTTTCAATCCTTCCATTAGAGACTTGGGACCAGTCCCTCTCTCGACAGTTTGTACCCCTTACTACAGACCGTTCACGGTGCTAATAACACAAGCAGCAGCAAACTGGACGTAGGGACGTTCCGCCCGAACCACTATAAATCCTGTGTCCTTTAGCATACCATCCGAGCCTAACGTGCATTACTATAAATTTACTTGCCAGTGCTTATACGAAACACCGATAGTTGGCGCGCTAGGTAGGGGCTTGCGCGTTCCAAATCAGGTCTTGGATGGCCACCCACGCAATCACCTAGGCCCCGGGCGCACACGTGCGTTTCGGCGACCTGGATTTCATTATCATAGTAGGAGGAAAGCTGGCGCTGACTCACTCAGTCGCCCCATCTCCCCCTTCCATCAACCTCAGCCGTCTCAGGCTTGAGGGCCCACCGGGCAACTCCCGGGGAGTCCTGTCACCCAAGGAGGCCTCTTACAACGCCACCATGTGCCCGGAAGGGTCCGTATGGAGCACCCCGACAACGTTTCCATTCGGT
Source organism: Miscanthus floridulus (assembly GCF_019320115.1). NCBI lineage: Eukaryota > Viridiplantae > Streptophyta > Magnoliopsida > Poales > Poaceae > Miscanthus > Miscanthus floridulus. The sequence goes on from NC_089581.1 coordinate 23,417,627, forward strand.
CTCCGCAACGCTGCGGCGACCGCTGGCCGCCTTTTGGCGCTACGTGTGGTTCAATCACCCATGGACATCGAGTTCATAGGGGCGATTGAGCGGGATATGGAGACCCTCTACGAGCTCCTCAACGAGGAGCATGTATCGCTCTCCAGCTCAGATTCTAGTAGGGGGAGCCACCACCCTTCCTAGGAATGCTTCATGACGCAGACCCCCGAGGGTCATGTCGAAAGCGCCTCTAGGGAAGAGGCCACCCCTACAAACAATCCTGATAGCAGATCCAGGGAAGAGAGGATAGCCCCATCTCACCTAAGGATAGAGCAGTTGAGGGCCCGACAGCAAAAGATCAATGAGGCCGGGCAAGGGCTCGTCTGGGAATATGCGGACATCAATCGCGAGATTGAATGCCGCAAAGACGGGGGGCGCACGCGTGCCACAGCCTGCACCGTACATCAAAGGATCCTCACCGATGATGGGGCCTTTCCTCACTTTGCCCGAGCCAGCCAGAACATCGCCGCAGCAACCGCCTTGCTGCATGGCCTTCCGGAGGCCACGACGTCCGAGGATCGACGCGCTTATCGGGAGATTTGCACGTTGCTCGAGCGTGCAGCAGCGCAGCAGGCGGAAAGTTCGTTGTCTCGACGACGTGAACCCGACACCAGCCAGCGCACCCTCAGTGCGCCCCACCAAGGATGCCTCCGTACACCAAACACCGCCAGCCGAAGGGCATCCCTCCGCCGTCCCAGTACATCAATGCCTCGGCCGTGGCCGCGACGTACGCAGCATCATCGATGCCTGGAGATGTGCCCACGGCGACAATGGAGAAGCAGCGCGCCATGGCTATCATCCCCGACGTGGCGGGTGCTATGACAGCAACGAGGACCGAAGCCCGAGCCCTGTCCTGCCAGGCCCTCAGGCCTTTGGCCACCACATCCTCAACGCTGTGTTCCCCCTAAGGTATCGACCGCCTACGAACATTCCTAAATATTCTAGCGAAACAAATCTCGGGCTTTGGCTTGAAGACTATCGGCTTGCATGTCAGGCCGGTGGTGCGAGTGATGATAACTTCATTATTTGCAATCTCCCGCTGTTCTTGGCCGACTCGGCACGAGCATGGCTGGAGCACCTACCATCCAATGCTATTCAGAGTTGGGCGGATCTGACTAAGATCTTCGTGGGTAATTTCCAGGGCACGTACAAATGCCCTGGAAACCCATGGGACCTCAAGAACTGCCATCAGAAGGTCAATGAAACCCTCCGTGGGTACATCCGACGCTTCTCCCGACAGTGCAACGAGCTCCCGAACGTCGCCGATGCTGACGTGATAGGAGCCTTTCTATCCGGGACGACCTGCGAATCCCTGGTCCACAAGCTAGGACGCAGGGGCCCACGAACTACCAAGGAACTTCTAGACATCGCCACCAGTCATGCCTCTGGAGAGGAGGCGGTCGGAGCCATCTTTGATCGCTCCGATAGAAAGACAAGGCGGGACGAGGACACCAGCAAAGGCACCCCCAACCATCCCGCCAAAGGGAAAAATAAGAAGCAACGGCACGACAACTCACTCGTTGCCGCTGCCGACCGCAAAGGTGGCCGGAAGCCCGCGGAGGGCACTCCGAACCACTTTGAGAAAATGCTCGAGGGGCCATGCCCAAACCACGCCTTCTCGGCCAAGCACCTATACAAGGAATGCGGCCTTATGCGCAAATACTTGGCTAGGGGCCTGAACAAGGGGGAGCAGGGGAAGGTGCCTGTTCCCACCACTGACGACACGGAGGAGAAGGACGATGCCTTTCCAATGCCGACTGGTGCCCTCATGATCTTCGGAGGATCAGCGGCCTATGACTCTAGGCACCGCCAGAAGGTCTCACTTAGAGAGGTCTATACCGCTGGACCGGCCATGCTAGCTTTTCTCCGGTGGTCGGAATCCGCCATAACCTTCGACCGAACCGACCATCCGGATGCCATCCCACAACCGGGAAGGTATCCGCTTGTTGTCGACCCGATCGTCGGTCCAAAGCGGCTCACCAAGGTATTGATGGATGGGGGCAGCGGCCTCAACATCATGTATGCCAAGACGCTCGACGAGATGAGCGTCGACCAAACGCACCTCCGTCCCGTCCAAGCACCCTTCCATGGCGTCGTGCCTGGAAGACAAGCCGTGCCACTAGGGCAGATTGACCTGCCTGTCACTTTTGGGGATCGATCCAATTACCGGACTGAGACCCTCACCTTCGATGTAGTAGGGTTCCCGGGGACTTTCCACGCCATTTTGGGGCAACCATGTTACGTGAAGTTCATGGCCGTACCCAATTACACGTACCTGAAGCTGAAGATGCTGGGCCCCCATGGGGTCATCACCATCGGCACCTCCTTCCAGCGTGCTTACGAGTGCGAGGTCGAATGCTGCGGACACGCATCCACGGTCATCACATCCGAAGAGCTCACCACCCTCAGGGAGGAGGTCATTGAAGGGACACCTGACACAAAGAAGTTGTCTGGATCATTCGAATCGGCAGAGGGCTCCAGGGACGTCCTCTTAGATCCCAGTAGCTTCGAGGGCAAAAAAGTCTGAATCAAGACCGCGCTCTCCTCCGCATAGGAAAGCGTGCTCGTCGAGTTCCTCCGCGCCAACAAGGACGTCTTTGCGTGGAAACCCTCGGATATGTCGGGCATCCCGAGGGAGGTCACCGAGCATACTCTCCAAATCCTCCCAGGCTCCAAGCCAGTGAAACAACGCCTGCGCCGCTTCGATGAGGAGAAACGTAGGGCCATCGGCGAGGAGATAGCCAAACTACTGGCCGCAGGATTCATTAAGGAAGTATACCACCCAGAGTGGTTAGCAAATCCTGTTCTTGTCCAAAAAAAGAGCGGGAAATGGAGAATGTGTGTTGATTATACTGGCCTCAACAAAGCGTGTCCAAAGGATCCGTTTCCTTTGCCATGAATAGACCAAATAGTCGATTCCACCTCGGGGTGCGAAACCCTCTGCTTCCTTGACGCATACTCAGGCTACCATCAAATCGCGATGAAAGAGTCCGACCAGCTCGCGGCATCTTTTATCACGCCCTTCGGATCATTTTGCTACATTTCAATGCCATTCGGTCTGAAGAACGCTGGGGCAACGTACCAGCGTTGTATGCTTAGTTGCTTCGAAGACCTCATCGGGCGAACCGTTGAGGCCTATGTCGACGACATCGTAGTCAAATCCAAGCGGGCTGACCACCTTGTCGTTGACCTTGAACGCACCTTTGCAAAACTCTGGGCGAACGGCATCAAGCTCAATCCCGAAAAATGTGTTTTTGGGGTCCCGAGGGGCATGCTGCTCGGCTTCATCATCTCCGAGCGTGGCATCAAAGCCAACCCAGAGAAGATATCAGCCATCACGAGGATGGGCCCGATCCAAAACATAAAGGGGGTTCAGCGGATCACAGGGTGCCTTGCCGCCCTCAGCCGATTCATTTCACGCCTCGGCGAACGGGGACTCCCCCTTTATCGACTCCTAAAGAAAACTGACCGCTTCGAGTGGATAGCCGAGGCTCAGGAGGCGCTTGACATGGTTAAAAGATTTTTAACTAAGCCGCCGGTCCTAGTTCCTCCATGCGACGGAGAATCCCTCCTACTATATATATCGGCCACCACCCAAGTGGTTAGCTCTGCCTTAATAGTAGAGCGAGAGGAAGAGGGGCACGCCTTCAAGGTGCAGCGCCCTGTATATTTCATCAGCGAGGTGCTACCCGACTCCAAAACCCGCTACTCCCAGATCCAGAAACTCCTCTACACCGTCCTCATCACAAAAAGGAAGCTACGTCACTACTTCGAGTCACACCCCGTGACAGTGGTGACGTCATTCCCCCTCAACGAGGTTGTTTGTAGCCATGACGCTACGGGAAGAACCGCAAAGTGGGCACTCGAACTGATGGATCAGGGCATTTCTTATGTCCCCCGAACGGCGATCAAATCCCATGCACTAGCTGACTTCATCGCGGAGTGGACCAAGGTCCAGATGCCACCAGCAGCCGTCGATCAAGAGTACTAGATAATGTACTTTGACAGATCGCTGATGAAGAAAGGCGCCAGAGTAGGACTAGTCTTTGTATCCCCCCTCAGGGTCCACATGAGGTACATGGTTCGGCTTCATTTTCCCTCATCAAACAATACTGCAGAATACGAAGCGCTCATCAACGGCCTACGAATCGCCATCGAGCTAGGCATCCGACGCCTCGACGTCAGGGGTGACTCTCAGCTGGTCGTCAACCAGGTCATGAAAGAATTAGGCTGCCATGATACCAAGATGGAGGCGTACTGTCAAGAGGTCTGATGTTTGGAGGACAAATTCGACGGCCTCGAACTCAATCATATCCCCAGGCGCCTCAACGAAGCGGCCGACACGCTCGCAAAAGCAGCATCCAGCTGAGAGCTAGTTCCAACAGGCATCTTTGCCAGTGATCAACACAAACCCTCAGTACGCTACGTGGGGTTGGAACAAGCCGACGATGGCCCTTCTAGTCCGACCCCCAAGGCCGATCCGCTAACTGTTCCTCCCGACCTCGAGGTCATGGAGCTTGAAGAAGACCCAGCAATGGAGTCCGATCCTCCCAATGACTGGAGAACACTTTACCTCGACTATCTCCTCCATGACGTGCTGCCGACCGACAAGACAAAAGCCCGACGGCTCACACGACGCGCCAAATCCTTCATTCTTGTAGAGGGCGAACTCTACAAACGAAGTCACATTGGAATTCTGCAACTCTGTATCCCTGGTGAACAGGGAAAACTTCTACTGAGCGACGTCCACGGTGGAGCATGCGGTCACCATGCCGCACCAAGAACCTTGGTTGAGAATGCATTCCGACAAGGTTTCTATTGGCCCACCACAGTAGCCGATGCCGAGCAAATTGTACGCACCTACGAAGGGTGTCAACACTATGCTCGACAAACACACCTCCCGGCCTAGGCTCTCCAGATGATCCCCATCATGTGGCCCTTCGCGGTCTGGGGGCTCAACCTGGTTGGGCCACTTAAAAAGGCGCCCGGGGGCTTTACCCACCTACTTGTCACCGTAGACAAGTTTACAAAATGGATTGAAGCTCGGCCAATATCCACAATCAAATCCGAGCAAGCTGTGCTGTTCTTTCTCGACATCATCCATCGCTTTGGAGTACCGAACTCCATCATCATAGACAATGGCACGCAGTTTACCGGTAGGAAATTCATTCACTTCTGTGATGAACAACACATCCGAATCGATTAGGCAGCTGTCGCGCACCCTCGGGTGAACGGGCAGGTCGAGCGCGCAAACGGCATGCTTCTTCAAGGCCTCAAACCCAGAATTTTCAACCGGTTGAACAAGTTCAGCGTGCGTTGGCTCACTGAGCTCCCGGCTGTGCTCTGGAGCCTAAGGATGACTCCTAGCCGAGCCACCGGCTACACACCCTTCTTCATGATCTACGGTTCCGAGGCCGTTCTCCCAACGGACCTCGACTATGGAGCACCAAGAATCAGAGCATATGACGAACAGGGAGCCGAGGCATCTCACCAAGATGCCATGGACCAGCTGGATGAGGCCCGTGACATTGCCCTCCTCTATTTAGCTAAGTACCAGCAAGCGTTACGGTGGTACCACAGCCGATGGGTGCGGGGCCGAGCCTTCAACGTCGGAGACCTCATCCTCCATCTTGTGCAGAGCAACAAGGATCGCCACAAACTCTCCCCGCCCTAGGAAGGGCCCTACATCATCGTGGAAACACTTCGCCCAGGCGCCTACCGGTTGAAAACCATCAAAGGTGAGGTCTTCACCAATGCCTGGAACATTGAGCAGCTACGTCGTTTCTATCCTTAAAATAAGCTTACACTTTTCCTTATCAGTTTTTGCCTTAACAGAACCCCGATCCTTAGTGACTTCTGACCCCTGCAAATCGTGAGGGGTCAGACCTCACTCGGGGGCTGGCATGTGATCGTAGGTCATGTGTAATACAAGTATTACGCTTGCAAAAAATCCCTGTGTTATACTTACAAACATTCTCTAAGTTTTCCATTCGCCTCATAAATAAGTCTCGAGGGCTAAGATCTTGGGAACCAATTCTGAATACAACTGGTAGGACTGCGAGACACCCATTCCCCAGCGGCTGCAACCTCTTTGCTCACCAGTTCAATCAGAATTAGTTCGCCCACATTCCTAGCTTCCTATGACTTAGACCATGAGAAGAGTTGGAAAGCGCTAAAATTGTTCCTACAGAAGGGAGAAACATAAAAAAATGGCTTGCCATAAGTAAAGGATGTAATTTTTTGCACAAATTCACCACTTATAAAGCGATGTCATTACAAAAAGGAACAATATACTCAGAGGACTGTTTACTCGGGGGCTTCCCCACAATGTTATTTCATTACAGTCTCGGCTCAGCTCTACCCCAAGTGCTACTGCGGTCACCGCGCCACGCTCTCCATCGGTGACGTCTGGGGCGTGTACACAGGCTAGCTCGTCTACTGAGGTCACCGTGCCACGCTCTCCATCGGTGACATCTTCGCTAGATCCTCGAAGGCACCACCATCTACGACGCCTCCGCCGGAGCGTCTGGGGACTACGCCATCGTCGTCAGCCGTAACCCCGGCAGCGACGCCACCGCCATGGCATCTGGGGACTACGCCATCATCCCCAGCCATAACCCTGACAACGGCATATAGGTAGGAAACGCCTCCCGCCAAGGGAGGAGCATAGTGAACGACGGCGCAGTCAACGACGTACGACGCCCACCAACACCTTCTTTCCTTCAGCAGCAGCGACTCCTCAGCAAGGGTCGCACGCACCATCTCACCTACATTGGATAACCTCCGACTCGACATCACGCACCAGACTCACGAGCAAGTTTGTAAGTTCTCTATCTCTCTCTGGCATTACTCTTCCTCACTCAGGAACTGCCGCGATGCACGGACGCGTTCGGCGAAAAGGAAGAAGAAGGAGAGATAGCAGCTCAGAGGCAGAAGGGGAGGTGGGATGAGAACTCCTCTCCCCCTCCCTACTTAAAGAGGAGGCGCTGTAACTAAGGAAAGGCGAAAGGTTGGACAAAAAACCCTCTCCCTTCCCCTTTTTTAAATACGCAATCAATACTGATTGATATCTGAGGGGACGCACCAGAACTGACAGGACAAACCCCGGTCTATGAGGCATCCCTCTTTGGTCAAACTAAACACTGCCTGGGTATGGCCCGCCACTGACCCGCTCCGAACGCGGCAATTAAGGCACCCACATAGGCAGACAACTTTTCGCCTCCCCATGCAGGACCACGGACGACCCGATGATGGGACCTTTCAGATCTCCTGGGTCAGCCGTTCGGCCCAGAAGACACGACGAACGAACGACCAAAGAAAGATAAGCTTCTCAGCTTTCTCACTTTATGCGTTAAAATTCGTTCGCAAGTTTCTGACCTCGTCAAACAGCAGGGATGTGAACATCACTCAGGGGCTGCCGAGGATGACTACCAGTCTAGACATCCTCTTCACCCGACCCCTCCATACGCTTGAAACTAAGGGCGTGACATACAGGCACAAAGCTTTGAGTAAAACTAGACGAACTAGCAAACCCTACGCCCCAATAGCTACGGTGTTTCTGTTCACCAGAAAAATCATACTCAACGCCCCTCGCGTCTCTAGTTTCGACATCTGCCTTCTCAAAGAAGGGATCGGAGGGGTCCGCCTATAGAGTCTCCCCCAAAGGAAGAGCTGTCAGGTTGCCCAAGTTAATCGAATGGCTCGGATCATCACCGAGACACGAAAACAAAGAATAGCAATTCTTACGTAGGTTATTCCAACCTCGTCACAAACGTCAGGGCCCGGACCCATCTGGTAGGAGCTTTTCCGCCACTCATACCACCAAGGTAACGTTACCGACCCCGCCTTTATTTTCAATTAAATCTTGCATTCAAAACATTACATATGCAGAACATTGCATCCCAACGATTCGTGCTGCACCATGAAACGGCTGTCGCCTCATTCAATACAGGCAACCACAGGCTGAGGTTCGAAGGTCGGCCCGCAAAGGGCTCGAGGCTGCCTCACGCCGAACAGAGCCAGGGAGAGATAACCGAGATGAGCCCCAGCGGCCTACCCGACCCCGCTCAGAAGCAAACCAGGACGTCTCGACCTTCTCTCGTTCGATTCTAACCTCGAGCCAAACCCACAGAATCTCCATCGAGGAGAGGCCATCGGGCCCCCTGAGCTTATCGAACGACTCAGGCATCTGCCAGGAGGCAGGTTAAGAAGTTATGGAGTGCCACCAGAGGGCTCTACCGACCCCATCAGCAAATGATGGACCTGGATTCTGCACGAACGTACCCGTTAGCGAGCTCGTTGAGCGCGGTACTCAAGCCATCGAGGCAAGTGTCGTTCACTTAGCCCATCCGATTGCGAAAACCGAGGACAGGGTAATACGCAAATAACGGCCGACCCCTATCACACCCTGACAAGGCTCGGGGGCTCGGGCCAAACAATACAGGGTCACAGGTTCAAAGGCCCCACCTTGCCGAGCCCATAGAGTCCCTAGTTGGGATTTCTATTGGAAGACAGGGTAGGGAATATTGTGATGACATCCATTGTCACTAAAACCATGATTCCGATCTCTAGTAACACCCGACCCCAGCAAGTGCGGGGGTCGGACCTTACTTGGGGGCTGTTAAGGTACGGCTACCTCCTCTCCTTCTTTCGGAACGATCTCCTCGCATTATAATCAGCGGCATAATTCAGGGGAACATATTGGTAAGATCGTAAAAAACAAAATTAAGACGCAAAAGCACGAAAGGCGTCCAGACTCGAAAAGTACCGACACTTGTCCACATATTACATATAAGTTGTTCTCAAAATTGTTCGATTAATTACTCCCGCGGAGGGAGAACCATCTCTTTCAGATTGTCTGCTAGGTTCTTCGCAAGGGGAGCGACCATCTTCTCCATTTCCTCCAGTTCTTCATCCTCGTTGGTGGACGGAAAGCCTTCGCTCATCACCTTCAGGTTTATTTCCTTCTCGTAATGGGCGTGGGCGACGGTGAAGGCCTGGGTAATCCCGACGTGAAAGGCACTCTCCTCAAGTTGGCCCACCTGAGCCATGATACCTCCGACATGAGCTGCGAGCGGGCTGGTCTCCACCGGCTCCGTCACATTCAGGGCGTTAAGGACCACCCCGATCGCAGCTTGTAGAAGATCGTGCTCATCGCTCTCAACCTGGAGGGCCCTTCGCATATAGGCAGCCTCTTTCTCCAGCTTGGTGGAGACGTTTTCAGCACTCAACCTTCCCTTCACCGCGTCACCAAGCTCCACCCGGAGAGAGCGGACCACCTCGACGTCCTCGTCCACCTTCTGCTGGAGGGCTGTGGCCCTACTCTCGGCCTTCCGTCGGAGGTCACGCTCCATCTCTAGCTCCTTCAGGACTTCGCTGGCCTTCTCATTGGCCGCGGCATTCCTCTGCAGCAGCTCGTCTCGCTCTTTTTGGAGTCTGGTAATCTCCTCTCCATCCAGCTTAGACCTCACCGACAGGTCCTCGAACATCCCGTGCACCTCCTCTGCATCCTGACACGCCTGGGCCTCCCACTCCTGGACGGTAGCAAGCTGGGCGGCCATGTCTGCTCGCAGCCAGGCTTCCTTGGAGAGGCGATCCCGCTCTGCCTTCTGCTCATGGAGGAATTGGGATTTTTTCCGGCTACAAGCAACAAGAACCTGAGGAGGAAGAAGACTGATATCAGAAATACGAAAACACAAAAACATACGAAGAAAGAAGAAAGCCCAGAAAGTACCTGAGTGGTAGGGATAACGATCTCATGGAGGGCTCCTCAGGCCTCGTCCAGGGCGTTCAGCATGGTCGAGATCCCGATGTCAAGACCCTCCCGCTCCATGCTCTCGGAATGATCATCGAGCGAGAAAAGAGCCGACGACGGGTCCTGAGCGGCCATCCACTGGAGCGGTGGCTCCCCCCGCATAGGGGAGCAGCTTCCTCCCGACAAAGGGGCCGGTGGCGGCTCCCTCCTAACCCTGTGCGGCACCACTGCCGCACTCGAGGACCCTCTAGCTGGACCCTCCTCCGTCTGGGCGCCTGGCGGCATGGATTGCACCACGCCCTTAGGTGCCACCACAACCGTGTCTGGCTGATCCTAGCTTGGCGCAGTCACGATCACCTTCACTGGTGGTATGCGGTCCTCGGCCGGCTGTTCCATGCCCGCCACGGAAGAGACCACTCGCTCAGTAACCTCCGCGGGCGTGGGAGCCACCATGGACGCCGTCGGTTCGGCTAACGTGGCCCCGACATCGGCACCACTCCTGCCCAAAACAGGGGTGACTCCAGGCGACACCGTCTGTCCCACTTGAAGGGCGAGACTCTTCTTGGGTGCCATCCCCAGGGGGTGACCCATCCGCAAGAACCTACACAAAGGTAATAACCGTTAAGTCAAAATAAAAATGGAAAAAGGATGAAAACAGAGGAGTCAAGAGCTTACGTTGACGTCCTCGGCCGGCGGAAGTGTTTTGGGGACGGATCCCTAGATCCCTGCCCTGACTCATCCAGACGGGACCGTTTCATGCCTACCCCCTGCTCCAGGGCAGGGGGGTTCATCTTGTCGGGCGTGGCGCCGGAGTCGCTCCCCTCCATCATCTCATTGGGCGTGGCACCGGAGCCGTCCCCCTCCATCGTCTCATGAGGTGCAGCACCGGAGCTGCTCCCCTCCATCGTCTCACGGGGCGCAGCACCAGAGCTGCTCCCCTCCATCACCTCACAGGGCGCGGCATCAGAGCCGGGCGTGGCTCCGGTGCCACCCCCCTCCACAGTCGCCTCAGGGTCGGTGGCAGTAAGCCCGGCATCCCCCGTCCACCAATCCTCGGCCGGCACGCCGTGCGAAGCGGCAGACTCGCCGGCCTCCACTAACCTCATCGATTCACTTCCCTCTGCATGGGAAGGGCCCCTGCACGGGTGGGTGGCCACTTGTCAGCGTTTCCTCATCCTTCAGGATGCCCCAATCCACGTCGACGGCTACCTCATCGTCATCATCATCATCATCATCATCGTCGTCATCTCACTACTCACGTCCTCTCCCCGATCCCGTGCCTCCTGCTTTAGTCGTTTTGCCTTCTTCATCTCCTCCTTTGCTTTCTTGTCCCGCTCGACCGTGAGTCGATTCGCCGCCGCCACAACCTTGTCCTTCGGTAGCGGAGCCGAACTATCCTTGAAGACTAGCCCCCCCCCGGCTAGCCCCAACATTACAAAAGCAAGTATTAAAAAAGGGAGATTCAGGAGAAGGAAAAGAGTGCGGGAGAAGAGGGCTTATGAATTCGAAGAACCCAAGCTCCGGCCGCATTGGAGGATGCCCGGGCACCGGATACATGATGTCGAGGACCCTGCCGGTGGAATCCTTCGTCGGTTCCGTCGCCTCCTTGATGCGCTGCGCCACTTCCGAGTAAGGGAGCGCCTCATCAACAAGCACCGTCCCCTCGTATGATATCCCGAGCATCATCCGATGTAGGGGAAGCACACGCACCATCAGGGGTGCCACCCTCCTAGCATGGTAGGCACCAATGATCCCTGTCCCCTTTACACCCTGGCCCTTCAGGGCTTGGAGGGCGGAAAGAAGGTCAGTGATGTGTTTCTTGTCTTTGGACTGGACGCCCCAGCCCCATGACTCTGGAGCATCCACAATAAGACGTTCGGTGTACTTCTGTAGGGTGGCACTCACGTCATCCCTAACATAAAACCACTACGAATGCCATCCCTTGTTGGATGTTGCCAGACGCATGTATGGGTAACCCTTCGATCGGGTATGGCGTAGATGAATGCTGGCACACCCCATCGGTGCGTTCACTTCTTTCCCCCCAATCTTCCTCTTCGATAGACTAATGCTAAAGAAATACCACCACAGATCAAAATGGGGATCGATCCCCAGGAAACCCTCGCATAGGGCAACAAACGCTGCCATATGCTGAATCCCATTGGGAGTTAGATGCTACAGCTCTACCTCATAGTAATCTAATAGCCCCCGAAGGAATCTATGCGCGGGTACCCCGAATCCCCGCTCATGGAAGATGGCAAAAGAGATGACATACCCTTCAGGCGGCACCGGCTCACCCTCGTCGCCAGGAAGCAACCACTCCTGGATGGTGGACAGTGGGCAGAGAAGGCCACGGTGGACGAGGCCCTCTAGACACTGGGAGGTGATGCTTGATCTGCCCCACAACTCTATTAAAGCAGTGGGGGGGGGGAAGGGCAGGCACGAGCTTGACGGCGGCTGGAACACGAACGTAGGCCGGTCGACGGTGGCAATGCAGGCGCAAGAGGCTGGAAAGATTGGCGGTGGAGGTTTCAGAACGCAAAGGAAGGGGAGCGAAATACAGAACCTTAGGGGTGAACCCCGCGGTTTTATAAGGGGCGACGGACGCGAGAAGGGCAACCGTCCGCCTCGATCTTCGGGCCTGCCACGCGCGCCACCGCGTCACGTCGCGGGACACGCGCCCGCAGTCCCTATCCTCTCACCCCAAAAAATCTCGGCGGACGGTTCGCCTTCCCCAAGTGAATCCGGACTCTCTACCCACCAGGGAAATGCAAGCCACAAAGGCCTTTTCTTTTCTCTTTGGCCCACCTAGGGCCCAGAAGCTCGCTGGCCAGCCCGACTAAGAAGGGATCCACGAACGATCCACAATCAAGGGCAGAAACACCAGTTAGGACAGCCCCGAATCAGTTCCCAGCGAACGGGATGCCACGACCCACTCGGAAAAGCATCCAGTTGATAAAAAACTAAGTCCTTCAGCCTTACCCGTGAAGGGGCCGATACAACCCCCCGGGTGACTCTACTCGAATCACCCGAGGGCTCGGGGGCTACACCCATCAGGTGCGCTCGCACGCACCCTCCAGCAAAGTAACTTTGACGAAATCAAGAACACCCTCCAGGCGGTTCTACTCGAATCACCTAGAGGCTCGGGGGCTACTGTCGGGGACCTAATACCAGGATACCCTAGAAGGTGGAACCAATAACCACCAAACGTGAAAAACTTCTGGACGCATAAAGGCACCGTGTCATCCCTTGTTCGAGTGACAGGAGTTCTGTTCCGCCTCGCCCAACACCTTTGGGACGGGCTCGGTCTCGCCTAAGGGCCGAGGGATAAACTCTATCTTGCCCGACGCCTTTAGGGCGGGCTCAGTCTCGCCCGAGGGCTGAGGGATGAATTCCGTCTCGCCTGATCCTGGAGGGACGGGGTCAGCCTCACCCAATGCCTTTGTGAGATAACCCTGCCTCGCCCAAAAGCTCAAGGCTAATCTCTGTCTCGCCCGACGCCTTTAGGGCGGGCTCGGTCTCGCCCGAGGGCTGAGGGATGGATTCCGCCTCGCCCGATCCCGGAGGGGTAGGGTTAGTCTCACCCAAGAGATAGGGATTGGTCTCCGTCTCACCCGACGGCCAAGAACGAGCCTTGTCCTGATCGATATCTATCCCTCATAATGATGGGTACAGGACAAGATAAGACGTTTGGGTCAACCATGGCTCCAAGGACCATACCCTGCACCCTGGTAGGAAAAGGACTACCAGGGAACAACAAGACTGATGTTTTAGACCCTTCTGGGCGCCGCAGAACCCAAAAGGCGTTACAGGTGCATGCACCTCGCCCTGTAGAGTTGTAGGCGCCGCCTTCAGCTCTGAGACACGGAACCCGACGAAGATATACGACAACCGCTACGCTCCAGGAAAGGATTTGTTATCTCCATGAACGACGAGTATTCTGTCACCACGCTGTGGACCCGGGGGAGCGGCGCCCACTTCCCGACCCCCCAGGTCCTCCCAGTCAGAAGGCCTTGGCCACGGCGCTACACCAGACCCCGACCCCGCATTCTCCCAATAAGGAATCATGGGAACCAGAAGGCATGCGGAGCAAGGCTGGGGGAGGCTCATAAGTCAAAACCATTGTACTACAGCCCATACCCTATGCAGGGCAGCATTCTATGACTAACCTGACATCCTACAGAGACATTGACAACATTGTAAGCACTTATCTTCCTTCGCACTCATCAGAATGGAGGACCTGACCAGGTAGACGTGAGCCATAAGACTAAGTAGAGTACGCATCCTGGAGCCCTCACCCTTATAAAGCCAGCCCCTTCATCTATAAAAGGGGATGCGCTCCCTCCATCAAGAGGGGAGGAAAACAATAGAACGCACTCATATACACACATTCAAGCGGCTACAAAGCCCTTGACCACCTTTCAATCCTTCCATCAGAGACTTGGGACCAGTCCCTCTCTCGATAGTTTGTACCCCTTACTACAGACCGTTCACGGTGCTAATAACACAAGCAGTAGCAAACTGGACGTAGGGACATTCCGCCCGAACCAGTATAAATCATGTGTCCTTTAGTGCACCATCCGAGCCTAACACGCATTACTATAAATTTACTTGCCGGTGCTTGTACGAAACACCGACACACCTCTACAAGGACTGTGAGCTCCTTAAGCGTTTCCTACGATAGGCCGGAGGGCCGAAAGAAGAAAAAGGCAAGGAGGCAATAGCCAAGAAAGGAGGCATGGCGAGCAAGGATGGGGACGGCTTCCCCGACTTCAAGGAATGCATCATGATCTTTAGGGGATTCGATGTCATCTACTCCAAGCGCCAGCACAAAGTGCGCTACCGAGACACGTGTCACCGAAACGGCTGTCCCCTCCTTCCTTCACTAGTTAGAATCTCCGATCACTTTTGATTAGAGGGACCAACCATCCCATGTCGCCAGATTGGGATGCTACCCGCTCATCATTGACCCCATTGTCCATAAGAAGTGCCTCACCAAGGTGCTGATGGACGAAGGTAGCAGCCTCAACATCCTCTACATCGACACTCTCGACACCATGCGCATCCCCTGATCGGAGCTCCGACCGGCGAGCTCTCCCTTCCATGGTGTGATCCTAGGAGCGTAGGTGTACCTGCTTGGGTAGATTGACTTGCCCATCATGTTTGGCGACCGAGCCAACTTCCGCTTGGAGGTGCTTATGTTTGAGGTGGTGGACTTCCTGGGGTCTTACCACGCCATCTTGGGGCGGCCATGCTACGCCAAGTTCATGGTGGTCCCCAACTACACCTACCTAAAATTGAAGATGCTAGGACTGAAGGGTGTCATCACTATGGGTAGCACCTTCTTACATGCCTTCACATGTGACTGTGAGCATTTTGAGCTCGCCACTACCGTCATCAACTCGTCTGAGCTCCCACGGCTTGGGGAGTCGTCAACCCCAGCAGTCCTGGTCTACAACAAATCAACCCCCTCGATGGCCTTCTGCCCACTCGAGGAAACTAAGACAGTGGGGATCGACCCCACTGATCCAACCAAGATGGTGTGGATTGGGACCTAGCTCCTGGCCAAATAGGAATGCGAGCTTATTGACTTCCTGCGTGCCAATCACGATGTCTTCGCATGGAAACCATCTGACATGCCAGGCATACCATGGGACGTCATTGAGCATGCACTATGCCTCATCCTAGGCTTGAAGCCCTCCAAGCAATGCCTGCGCCGCTTTGACAACGAGAGGCGTAGGGCCATAGGCAAGGAGGTCGCCAAACTCTTGGCAGCTAGATTCATCAGAGAGGTATTCCACTCTGACTGGCTTGCCAATCCTGTTCTTGTTAAAAAGAAGACCAGGAAATAGAGAATGTGCGATGATTATACTGGCCTCAACAAAGCATGTCCAAAGGATCACTTTCCTTTGTCATGCATAGACCAGATAGTCGACTCCACCTCAGGATGCGAGATCCTCTCCTTTCTAGATGCCTACTCAAGCTATCACCAGATCATAATGAAAGAGACTGATTAGCTTGCAACCTCGTTCATCACCCTGTATGGTTGTATTGTTATGTAACCATGCCCTTTGGTCTAAAGAACGCTAGCGCCACTGTATCACCCAGTTTTAAAGATAAAACCAGATACACACTATATGTGAACCCAGGAAGTCAAATCTCACATATAGCCACAAATAAGGATAATATCAAGAGACAATACTTATTACATAACGTATTAGTAAAAGAAAATAACCTCAGAGTAAAGACAGCGGAAAGTTGACTCCGATCTTCTGACGAAGACTCCAAATCCATAGGGACGACTGACTGGTTGACCACAAGCCTAACTCCTCCAAACCAGCAATCTAGTACCCATCCAGGATTTTTATCCAAGTATAGAAAAGTAAAACAAGCATAAGTACATGTCGTACTTAATAATTATATCATGGGGTTCATGAGGCTCAAAAGGGCTAACACTGGTTTACTGCGATTAGCTTTAATAGATCATCTTTTTAAGCAATTGAGTAGCAAAGAATTTATTATTCCCACAAACACATGATCAGGTAAACATGAATAATGTATAGCATAAACAGTTGATCATTAGTACCATTATCCATTAGTGATCATCTCTATTCCATAAGGGTCCAAGGCCACTCGTGTCCGTGAGCACGGCTGTTATAACAATTTTACACTCTGCAGAGGTTGTACACGTTCACTGTGAGTCGTGATTTACCCTTTTGCCCAAGGTAGCTAATCTCTTGACCCACTTCCAAGGGAGGTCCGTAGGGTTCACTATGAAGCCTTTCAAAGAATTCGTCTAACAAGTTAGGACCGCTAGGTGTATGTGGCCCATCTCTAGGAGTGGCACGCGTGGGCATCGCAGCACGGTACACACTTCCCA